>NC_044509.1:9327365-9579865 GCF_902362185.1 Chanos chanos
TGATTGTACTGGGAAAGATGTGGGCGCCATTAGCCGGCGCAAAAAAAAAAAAAAAAAAATCTTACATTGTATAGGGCTCTGTTTTCGGACGCAGAGCGTTTTTACCGGACAATCAAAAAGCGAAGTGTTTACGTATCATTCACCGCTCATTCCCATCAACAAAATGAGCTCCAGCACAACACAAAGCTTTTTTCAATTAACCTGTCATTGCCACAAATGGAAACTAATCAAAGCCACAAATCACGATTAAAATGCTAATACAAGGGGCGTGTGTTCTCGGTTACATGCATAATGCTACTCACAGGAATGGGCCCAAAATCTCCTCTTGGTCCCATTAATATTACATTACGGTTTAGAGCAGGAGCAGCGGTAGGTGAGGGAAGGGTCATCTCTGACTAGAACCTCAGCGGCAGATTTGGAAAACATGGACATGCAAGAGTAACGGAGCACTGGTTGGATCTTCTGTATACATACAAACACACACACATACATGCATATACACATGCACACATACATATACACGCATACATACACATGCACACTCACACACACACAAAACACACAATGGTGGGTAAGAATCCACAGAAAGAGATGTTATTCTGTCTCTTGCAATAGAAAATCTCATTCAAATAATTGTTTTCTGATATGATCTGAGCTCAACAGTTGGTTTTCTCATTACCATAAGAAGTGTGAGGATTTGAGATGGAGGATTATACATTTGCACAGAGGGAAAAAGAGAGAGAGAGAGAGGGACAGAGGGAGAGAGAGAGAGAACAACATGAAAGCCAGACCAGAAAGATGATGCAGATTCAAATAAGCCTGTTCTACAATTTGGAATTTATTTTCCAGAGGTGTGTGTGTGAAATAAACCCATCGCTATCTAATTACATTTATATAACTCATGGGCATAAAAGGTAAAGCCATAATTAGTGTTGCAATCTCGGTGAAGTTTAAATTTAAGCAGGAAGCAGTAACTAACTAAGATCTAAATATAAATCTCCACATTTATACCTGGAAATGAAACGCGTAACCTTGAGGAGAATGCCAGGTACATCATTAGTTTTTTCAGCATAAGCCCTGCTGAAAGGACACAGTCTAAGCACCTAAATCACAATATTAGAAAAGAAAGCATGCAAATTACTTCAGTAGATTACACAATTATCCGTCAATCCCTCCTTAGCTGCAGCTAATATGAATGAATGAGAGGATGGCGGAAGCAGGGACAGAGAGAGAGAGAGAGAGAGAGAGAGGCAGAGGAAGAGAGAGAGGGAGAGAGAGAAATGGAGAGTAAGAGAGCAGCCCATCAATTTGTCGTCGTTAAATTGAAGCTCATTGCTGATCCACAATAAGAATTTATCTGGAGTGTGTGTGTAATTGACATTTCAGTTAGAGGACACAGAGTAGTGCGGCTTTGTAAATGAGCCCAGTGATGAAACATTAAATCAGGGAGACAAACACCGTGCCTGTAAAGCCTCTGCCGTCCAGGCTGAAGGAAGTGGAGAGACAAGTCAACCGCCATCACATGTCAAGCGAAAGATGTACATCTCTTAGATTTAGATGTTGAGTAGACATACAGTCATGGAGACACACACACACACACACACACACACACACTAAAAACTCCATGGCACATCACTTTTTTGCTCAATTCACTCCCAACGCGCAGCTGGATTTTCCCCTAGGATATGTAAGAAACATTTGACCTCTCTGACCTTTGAGCCACCTGACCAAATAACATGGCTATTGAGCCCACAGCTTTCAACCAATCACGTCACAGTAAAGAACAGACAGACAAGTATATCCAATAAATGGCAAACACACTGCTGAGAGAGAGCAGAGAACTGACACAGGGTCAAATGTAGCATCTCTGACACTTTAGCTAGACATATGAAGAGTGATATATTCTGATATATGCCTTGTACGGGATATAGAAAGTCTTCTGTTGATCTTTCAGCTCCACCTTTCCACTGGAGAATGAGATCAATAGAGCGATAAACTTAGCAACGCGCACTGCTGAAAACCCAATAAAGGTTGCTTCCATTGAAATACGTGCGATACACCATTTTGTTAAATTAAAGAATGAACAGATATGCAAAAATCACACGGCTACAGAACAAGGTATGAAGAGGTTGACCCGAATTTAATATCATTATGTAAGTCTTTCTCTCTTAAGCGTAGCGACGGCTGGAAGCCTTTGACTGGATGGAAACCTTTAGAATGATAGAGGTGCAGTCCTTGTTCAGATCTGAATTCGTAAGACTCCCCTTTGGCTTAAAGGAGATTTGCACCTTACAGGAAATGAACTTTCTCCCCTCTTCCATCAATATTCCGTGACCCGAGTCATTCCAGATTAGTTTAAAATCTCCTCGGCGACCTGTCTGGGACGCGACACCCCCCCCCCCCCCCCCTCCCCGATCCTTATCGTCCGTTCCCTCTACATATTTTATACGTAGCAGAACCTTATCAATCAGAGGGAAGAGCCAAAGATAGGAAAGAAGTATCAGTCCATGTCAAAGCGAAGAAAAAGTCAAATTAACTCCAAGGAGAGACACGGCCGCGTGCACACATTTACACTTCAAAAGATCGGCAGGAGAGACGCTGTTTGCCGACAAGAGCTCAGATCAAGCTCAAATAACGCAGATGAAAGAAATGTCGCCATAATCCCAAAAATGACCCTCCATAAAATCACCAATGGGAGTCTTGCTTTTGACAGAGGCGGTACAAAGAGAACTCTCGGTATCTCTCAGGGTAACAACAGGGAGGTAAGTAAGAGGCTTGAAAAGATGTTCTATAGTGCACTTGACAAAACAAACCATCATTTAAAATGAGATCCTGGGACGGAGAAAGTGTACATTATTTGCTACATGGCTCAAGATTATTCTTTGTATTGTGTGAGAAGCTATGTACTACATCTGTATCGGCTCCACAGATTTCCAAAAAGCTTCTGTCTGAGGGGTGAATTGCGTGCACTCACCACCTGCATTAAGACCTGTAATGAAAGAACCAGTGACAACACATTTAAAAAAAATGATAGTAGAGGTGAATTTTGGGGTTGAAAAAAAATGATTTGGGAGCAGCATCTTGAGCTGTAATAAGTGTTCTCACTTCAAAGGTTTCCAATAACAGATCGTTAGACAGTAATGAGATGATGTTTGTGTTTTACAAGATTAATTTCCAGGAAACAATGAAAGATCATTAAGTTTAAACCATAAAGGACTAAATGTGATCATTAAAAGCCCTATGGAAGATGAAGAATGCCCCTGGTCCTCCTCCTCTTCTCTTCTCTTCCCTAAAGAAAAGAACGTTATCGCAGTCCAGCAAGGCTCAGAGATCTCTTGGCACACACAATTTGCTTTTAGTGTGGCAATTAGGTTCTCTTAATAGCCTTTCTCCTAATATCTACATACCCACATAATTTTTAAGTACACATGCGCACACACACACACATACACATGCACACACACACTAACCAAGACATAAACTGGAAATTCATGATTGTTCCTCGTGTATTTTTTCCACCTCCTTTTTATAACTAGCCTTGTCAAACTCCTTAAACAGATTGCTCAGCCAGGAGGCCTGGTCCTCTGGTCTGCCCATCTCATAAAAAGGCATATAATTGGTTTAGCATTGGAATGGTGCATCCTCCATGTCCACGCTATGATTAATGTGTCTCTAATCGATGGGCGTCTCAGAGAAAAGCCTCTTAAGGCACAACCTCAGCGGGGGAGCTGGCGACCTTTCCGAAGGTGAGGTCATAGGTCAGGGAGGCCGATAGATCAAGTAGGGTGAGGTGTAAAAGCACTTACTCGCATAAACACCGGTGCTATGTCAAACCTAATGGGCACATTATGCCCTCTGCATGGCCTATGGCTGGATTCTGACAAACAAATGCAAATGCAGATGAAGAATGAAGTTGATTATAAAAAAAGCAAAAAAATTATATACATTTAAAGATTAAGAAGATGATTGTGTGTGTGTGCATGTGTGTTCATTATGAGTGTCTTCTGTCATAATATCAGACTTGATAAGAAAGCTATAGTAAAGCTTAGAGGACTCTTTGTGTCAGTCTTTGATTTATGGTGTCAGATATAATTCTTCCATTGACACAGTTTGAATTTTCTATGCTAATTTCACATCTGGATTACACAGTACCCCTTGATGGACTGTCAGCATGTGCATAAACAGTCACGAAAAAAAGAAATTGTGGAAAACACAAATTAAACAATACAAACATAGCCTTTTAGTCCAGACTCCGGGTTGGAAGAAAAATCATTTCATGGTGCTGAAATGGAAGTGGCGGTGACGTGAACGGTGGCAGCGTCACAGTTGGAGACGTTGAAGTAGTTGAGAACTAATGGCGATTTATTTAAATGTGTTTCTTCAGTTAGTCCAAAGCCCGCTGAGCTCCACTGTTAGCGGAAGCACCGCGAAGCAGAGAAGATGCAGGGGCAACAGTGAGGCAGAGAGGAAAAGATCAAAGCCAGCCCATCCCCATCCGCATTCCTTTAAACGGTCTGGACCTAAAGCCCGGTGCGCATATTCACTACTACTGTGTGACGCCGTTCGCTGAGCACACAGTCTAATTCTCTGGAACATCTGCTGAATGAGCACCCTCCTTAACAATCACCTTCCACCCCACCACCCACCAACCCAAAACATGAGGGGAAGGTGCTATGGCATGCCATCCAGCCCGAACACGCACGCGTAAGCGCTAAATAGTTACAGTTCCGTGTTGTACACCGAACGCTCTTTCCTCCACGTCGGTCCAGGAAGGTTTCAAACCAGCAAACAGAGATGTCACGGGGGTTGACCATCGAACAGATACATGAATGGCTAAATGCAATTTGTTTGGCGTGAATACATTAGCATTAATTTGCGAACAGGCAGAAATCTATACGTGTCAGCAAGCCATAACATACAGGATGAATATGTCTCTGAGTAAGGTTTGCTCAGCTCTGTGGTCTGGATTCTGTCAATATGAATGTTGACTGATGTAATCCTAATGTTTAAACATAAAGCGGAATGTTTGACGATGGGTTTCATAATGTATCAGTGTTGGTATTCCGATAAATGATTAGGACAGAAAAAAAAAGACATTTTGTTCGAAATGGTATGTTATACCGACAAAAGAACTTCCTGCTGCCCTGAGGGTAAGAAATATTTTCTCCTTAATGATCTTCTGACACAGCTAAGACAATGAACAATATGTAAATGACCTATCCTCCTCTCTCTCTCTCTCTCTCTCTCTCTCTCACACACACACACACACACACACACTCCCCCATATCCAGCATTTCTCATGCTAATGTGTATTGGCATTGCAGCTTGCTGATGAGTCTCTACCAATGACTGATCTGTATTGTCAACCGCACAAACAGTGGATGACAAAGATTCCACACACCTGCTGTAAAACCCCACAAAATCTCATAACAAACATGCCTTTGTAGAGCCAGCACACAACAAAAGGACTGCCAACCAGTTACAATGTCACAGTAGTAAGCGTAGAAAGACACTGTGGCTAGGGAATGCAAATTGGGTTTCACGCCACTGTTTTCAACCCTGTTGTTCTTCGGATAGAACCCAACAATTCTAAATGCTGGGATTATAATTCTGTCCTTTGCTTTACTTTATGTAGGTATAGAAACAGTCAGCTGCATTTTAATATACATTGAACACCAGCCCTGAGACAGTGGAAACATACTAGCTAAAAAGAGATGAAAAAGTGAGAGTGAAACACAGTCTTTCACTCTCTCTTTTCCAAACAGACTGAGATTCTGACTAAATAAAAATCAAACCTCTATGACCGTCGGTTCTGTGAGAATCCTCCCCACCACTCCCGGCCGCTGGGCACGTGACACGAATAGCTATGTGTCATCATTACTGGCCACTCATGCTGAAGCGAAATCCAATTCTCTTATTGTGGATCAGAGTGTGCACACTGGTCAGTGTGTGTTTGGTAACGCCAACTGGCAGGGCAGTGCCTATCAATCAATTCTACTGTATCTTATTTATCCAGCTACCACTGTATTCTTCCATCACCTCATCCATCACTCCTTAAGCATCCATTCTTTCATTCAGCCTGACTTTCATCCATCCATTTGGGTCTCTCTACGACCACTGTTCGCCACATCCATCAGTGCATCTCAGTGCTATTTCTATTTTTGAAATTTCTAGCTTTCTATTTCTAGCTTTTTAAAAGAGACGGAAACACCTGAGATGCAGGAACACCTTCTACAGTGAAAAAGAATCTCTTTATGGACTGCTTCACATACTGCAGTGGTCCACAATTTGTCGTGATAAAAATAAAGAAAACGATTAATATAAATGAAAAACAAACAAAAACAGGGGATGACGTTGTTTAAGAAATTACTATAATAAGCAAAACTCTATTTCACTGTACTTAAAAATAGCAGATTTGTATCATTGAATCTCCATATATGAAAGTGGTATTAAATCATACAAAAAGAGTAACTGTTTTATAGTTGATCTGTGCTTTTCCCATATCTCACTGCAAGGTGAAATGCCCGGCTTTACGTTCACATACCAGCATGTAGCACTTCCGGGACAGCGAAGGTAAATGTTTATACATGCAACATCCGTATGTTCTGGGGGGAAAAAAGAATTTGTAGAGCATTCCATATACAGAGGCTTTTGTGCCAGGCTGGATTACTCATATTTGCAAAAGCTGGATTGCAGCTTCATCCAAATTCTTAAGAGTTGCGCTTTTCTTCTTTACACATCTCACTCTCCAGTGTCCTCTTCAGAGGCAAATGTGAGTGGTAAGCAGCAGGATGATCTCAGGATAAGTGCTGTTCCCCCGTTGGTCCAACAACAACAACAACAACATAATTAATTGGACGCCTGTGGGCTTTGATACTTAAACACATTAATGTCACAAAATGAGACAATTAAAAACACATTTCCCCAGCTTTCACAATCTCATCTCTTTGCCTCCTGACCTCCAGGGGCCAGAGTTCACCAACACAGCTATACACCATCTCCACAGTGACGAACACACAACACTACCTTCCCTCGTTCCTTGGATTTAATTAAGCGCCTGAATAACCGATAATCAGCTTTACACTCGGGCTCGTTTGGCATCGTTCTGTGTGTGATACTTCCAGGTTATTGTAGTTAGGAAGGTATGAACATGGCCAACAACTGTGAAATTATACTCCGCTCTTGGGACGTACCACAATGACCGTTCTTTATTAGGCGGAAATCATAATCACGAGTTGATCGATTCGAGATGTTATTTATTTCTACGTGCTGTTGTTCTTTTTTTTTTGTTTTGTTTTGCTTCGTTTTGTTTTCTGTTTATTCATATGACTTTTGTCAACCACAGAGAATCTGCGTTGAAAGATGAAAAGATCAGTCGAGTTCATTTGCATCTTAGACGATTCAAGTTGCCCTCACAGGTGTGAATTAGTAATCCCATATTTCCACCTCCTATTGTTTGATGTCAAGTTTTTTGTTTTGTTTTGTTTTTTCTTCAAATCTGACATAAGTTGTTTTAAAAGAATTAGTGCAGTAATTCCATCGCAGCGAGACTATTCGTGCATTATTATTATTAGTGGTATTATTATTATTGTGCCCGACGAACGTTAATTAGAACGGTTGAATACGCCGGAGTTTGTCGTCCCTACCTTTGACCGGGAAGATGTGGGATTGTCTCTACGAATAGAGACGGATGGAGAGAGAGAAGAGAAGAATAGACTAGTGTTCTGACTCTAATGGAAGTCACAGCATTCCCAGGTCTTTGAATTCCGCAGTTCTCTGTGGAGAAAATGAGGCTGGCCTGCCTGCTTTGAAGTCGCTGGATGCAAGGATCCACCGCCAGTCACAGGCAGGTCTGGTTGCGTATTTGGACAGAATAATGATTTAGTGAGAGTAAAAGGGAAAAAAGGGAAAGGAAGAGAAAGAGAGAGAGAGAGAGAGAGAGAGAGAGAGAAAGAGAGGCTGTTATAATAGAGGACCCCTGCCTGTCTCTTACCTCCCAAGAATTCCAACCATTGTCAGGGCCTACAAAAGGAAAAGTCGGACATAGCGTAATTTGCACACACATGTCCAAGCGTGCACACAGAGACACATACACACACGCACACACCACACAAATGAACTTGGAAAAAAAAAACATTAGGTTATGATTGTTGTAGCGGAAAATCCTTCAGCAAGTTTAAAGTCTCAGTAATATCTTTTCAATTCATTTGCATTTCTTTTCCTTGACCTGCTGATTGGACATTGCCTGTTCATGTCATTATATTTCCTCTGCTGTTTCATATCATTATATTTGCTCTGCTGTTTCTGTCTTCATTCTCCACATCTAATTTGTTCTCTTAATAAGATAAACCATTCAACCTAACCACATTTGTGTTATCTTTATAACTTCATATAGCTTTTTTTTCACCATTAACATAGGCATGAATGAAACATGGAATCATACGATGGTATTTTGTTCATTTTATCAGGGCTTTTGGTCACATCTATCAAGTTAGTGAATGACAGATTAATTTGATGTTATCTTGCTATCTAATTATATTTATTATATGCACGTAATGAATTTGTTTTGTCCTCAACAAAAAGCTTTGTTCAATACTTGTTGATAACAGCACAAAAGGATTTGATCTGACACAGCCTCTCTTAATTACTCAGCTACAGAAACATAACTGAGCTGGCAGACTGGCCGCACTACCCCAGGCTCCTTATCCTGGCTCCAGAATTCAGCGCTTATTTCTTCCCATCCCCAGCTTTTCCAGCATATTGTGTCTGGTTGCATGGCTACAGGCATTCACCTCTAATGAGAAAGGGAGAAAGAGCTTAAGGAGTAGGATATGTACAAAGGAGAGGAAAGAGGGAGAATCCCACATCAGGAAACATATCCCTTCTCTCTCTCCCTCTTTCTCTCTCTCTCTCTCTCTCTCTCTCCCTCTCTCTCTTGGTTTCTATCTGTTCTCACTCTCTGTTTGTGACTGTGTGCACTAATATGTCAACACAAATTCCATCACGAGGCCACTGATACCAGCCGTAACAGGACGAACGCACACACGTGAGCCGGGAAAAAGAAGAGCGCGGATGCAAGATTGATGGGAGGAGAAACAAATGGAGGTAGAGAAAGGCTTTAAGTGAATCTTCACATGATTCACTCATTGGCAGAATGAAGGGAGAGAACGCAAGCTCAGGGAACAACGCTTTATTGAGCTGTATTGGAAGAATTTCCCAGAGTGTTTACTGATTAAGATCCTCCCTGGCGACTTTTGCACAAAGGTTCTTGTCATGGATATTTTGACCAGTAATGCGTATGCAACAATCACAAACGTTTGTTTGAAACAGCGTTCATTTCATGGTAACTGCTATTGCACTTAAGGATGTACATTTCACCAATAAAACGAGAAGAGCAATACCTTTGAAAGATAATTATCCTAATCTGATTTTCCACCTCAAGATACAGTGCCGTTTAAATTGATGGTAAATTGATGCTTTACAGCTTATTGATGTGAGACATGAGGAGATTTCCTCTGTCATATTGGCATGAAAACCTTATAGCTGCTGACAAATGACCTGTAAATATGCCATACAACCAATATTACTACTATTGCTATTGTCGTTTCAACTACTGCTATTGTTATTACAGCCACCGCTACCATCGATATGATAGTACTTCTTCGATATTTGACCTTTGTGAATTGTGAGGATGCCATGAAACTCCTGATCAATGTCAGGAGCAGGTTTTTATACACACCTGGAAGTCATCCAACACACCAATTTATAAATGTGCTGTGCTTCTCCTGCCCCATTTATTTGACCAGCAGATGCCCCGAGTCTGAGTGACCTGAATGGCTCTAGTTTCACAAACTTCATTTACTGAGCCGGATTCGTTCGAGCTCCACTCGTGAACTGCCTGTACGCTGTGAAGTTTGCAGCTCTGATGAAGGTCACGGAGTTAAGGAGTTTCTTTACAGACGCAAAAAAAAAATTTTTTTTTACCATGCTCTAAATGTCCTTCTTTAAAATTCTGACTCTCTTTTTTTTTTGTTATCATGAACCTTCTCTCAGGGGGAAGTGACGGCAGATAGAGAGAGAGAGAGTGAGGGGGGCGCTTTGAAAGAGGCAGAGAGAAAGACAGGCACAGCATTTTCAAATCCGCCCTGATCCACCGTGGGAGAGTCAATGTCAGGCATGCCAGGACGGCGTATATGAAGAGAACACTTTTTACGATATCCTCAGAGAACCGCTAACCTAAGGCCATCTTCACAGAATCCGCAGAAAGATTTTTCCACTCGACAGTGTCAATATTGCAAAGAAGATAAGATTACAAAAAAATATTATGAACTTTACAACCTTATCTACCTTCAAGAAAAGCTAGGTTTTTTTCCTCTCTCTCTCTCTCTCTCTCTCTCTCTCTCTTTCTCTCCTTTTTTTCTTCTTCACACTGTAACCAAAGTTAGGTTTGCTGAGTTTGAAAGACTAAAAAGGTGCAAAGATTCAATTCTTATGTCTCAATCCTGCTACCTGAGAATTAGCATGTGCCCCCCCGAGACCAAATCTTATTTCAGAAATCCATCCCTCAATCACAAAAAACCATCAAACACAGCACTGTTTTCTCCAAGAGGCTTGGTTGCGGATTTAAAAGACGGGCTGAATTCTATTGACCTGCTTAGTCAATACAAGAAAAAAAAAAAAAAAAGAGAAAGAAAAAAAGACTTGGTGAAAAAGATTTCCTTTGCTGCCCACCAGAGCAGTGAACTATTTCCTCTGACTTTAATATGAAGCGATCGAGCAATGAAGAAGTTTTTGGGAAACGGCTCTGAGTGTAGCCAAAGTGCAAGGCGAGAAAAATTAGCAAAACTATTACACACTAACTGACCAATCCAAACACAAGGGATTAAGTACAGCAATACAGTATATTTTGTGGCCCCTGACCATCTAGAGAATCACATACCAGCATTTTGCAGTCTTTTGAATAATGAAACCAAGCATTCTGTTCTGTGCCAAAGAAAACGTGAATGTAATAAATACAGTTAGTTTAGTCCAGTAATATGAAGTTTAAAGCTGTAAACTGAAATTTAAAAAAAAAAAAAAAGCAAAGAAAGAACGCGGTTCAGATTATTCACTTGGCTCTCCGACAGTTTTCATAGCTGAAATGTGAAATGTGAAATTCACTGACAGACAAAACATTCTGATGAATGATTAGATCCGTCACTGGAAAAGCAAGACATTAGACTTGTAGAGAAATCAGTCAGATGTTCATTTCAGGCAGCATAAAAAAAAACGGCAGAGTTGTGAAAGTTGGAGAGGTAGAGAATGTTTCTTTACTGAGGTTCCCTGGCATAAACAGGATAAGCTGATGTGCAAATCTCTGATGTGTTCCACATGTTCTCTCTACAAGAGCAGAAGAGTTAGCCCACCCTTCTCTGACCTTCAGATCTTGACAATCGGCCTTGAGCCTTCTCTCCATCAGCTCACACACGCACACCACATTTTATCACTCACTCCCACACTGTCTATCAACCTTTCCATCACTCTCCTCTCTGATTTCTCTCTCTCTCTCTCTCTCTCTCTCTCTCTCTCCTCACTCACTGTTTCCCTCTCTCTCTCCCTCTCTCTCTCTCTCTCTCTCTCTCTCTCTCCTCACTCAGTCTTTCCCTCTCTCTCTCTCTCTCTCTTGCTCTTTCCCTCTCTCTTGCTCTCTCTCTCTCTCTCTCTCTCTCTCTCTCTCTCTCTCTCTTTCTCACACACACACACATACACACACACACACACACACACAGACACAGAGGCAAACAGGCATCAAGCATGTGAATCCTTCAACAAGGTCAAGGTACAAGTTTAAAGTCTTGCATTGTCAGCACTTGCTCTTTTTGCTAACACTATTTACCGTTTTATTAGATTAGCGCAGAGATTCCAGACCTAACTCAGCAGAAGCCAGGACAACCATAGCACAAATGTGGACTTCCAATGACTCTGTGCATGTATTTTAATAGATGCGCCCCCCCCCCCCCATCTCCCTTTACCGCCTCCCTCACCCTCCCTTGTGTAGTCACAGATTTCATCGGCAACACCATTGTCCTGACCTCACATCCCCAGTATGATCCTAAGTCATCAGCAAGCTCCCAGAGAGGATATCTGAAATTCAAATCATGGTTTTGTGCATTTGTACACATTTATGTGTAGTTGTGTATGTGTGTGTATGCGTGTGTGTGTGAAAGAGAAAGTGTACAAGTCTGAAGAAGAGAGAGAGAGAGAGAGAGAGAGAGCCATAAAATTCACTCCATGCTGACTTAGCAGCAAGCTGAAGGATCATGACAACCTGAAAAGTACTGTGCTGAGAGTTGCCGTGGTGATTCAGAGGGGATAAATGACAGGATTTGTTGCGCTCACAGAAGGAGGCTCTTCAAGCAACTCCATGACAGAGCATTTGGTTTTCTCTCTAAAGCTGTAAAGCCAAACCATTACAATGGTGCTACACTATGGATCTCTCTCTGAGTCAAACTTTAAAATCTAGTATAGAAACCACTAAAATACTGCAGCTCTCCATGCAAGAAGCATCTTCAGAGAATCTCCTCAACCATTAAGGAATTTTTACATGTGGACTTCTAACTAAGCAAACAGTTTTGTCTAAGTTCCTCCTAAAACATCTTTACAAATTGGCAGAGTGTTTTAATAATAATACACACTTGTCAATAACTGGAAACTTTGCATGTGTGAGAATTACATCGAGGCAAAATCTTAAACAAATTAAGCTAATATTGTGTTACATATTAATATAAAGATGTGTGGGGTGTGGTAGGAATTTTACCTGTTCACAGCTGTGTGATTGTGACAGATAAAAATGGTATAATTTTCTGACCAAATTTTGTTCAAGTTTGCTATGTCCAATTCTTATATTGTTGTATGTCCTTGTTGCATCCATCCTCCAATACAAGCAAAATCTGCCACTATTTCTTTGTACCTACCATTGTAGAGCCATCTCCATGGGAATGTGGTACAAGCTCATGCTATTTCCCTGGATTCACCTGTAACTTGGCAAATGCCCTATTGACACTAGTAGTCACTGACGTGCAGTGACAGGTGAGTGACCCCCCCCCCCCCCCTCCTCCAGCTGTCCCTGTTCTTAGCAACACCCAACCCAGTCAGAAGCAGCACCGAGATTCAAACTCAGAACCTGCAGTATCAAACTCAAAACCTCGTCGTCAGCGAGCGCCGTAATTTACCGCTACGCCGCTCAAGCATTCGAGGAATCATACATATTGAGTGGATTTATGACGTGCAGCCGTCACGTCTTGCTAAAGCGGCCTCATCGTTTTATCACAACAGCAGAGCCCACAAGATGGTACTGTATGAGTATAGGTCATTGCTTCCCATTTAATTGTCATTAGTGTGACCGCTGTGATCTCAAACGTGGAACAGACAAAGAGTTTAGACTCAATATTTCTGCTTGGAGTTGACAGTGATGGAATGCAGGCGTCCAACCTTCACCACCGCTCCTCTTTCTCAGAACTATGTTCCTTGTCTCTCAGGAACCAGGCAGTGGTCTCATCTCAACATGTGTTCTTTGGCAAAAAGAAAGCAAAATGATTGCATCAGCGGTATGCTAAACAGAATTCTATCTTTTATATATATATATATATATATATATATATATATATATATACATAAACATACATATATTAATTTATGAATTTCACTCATTTTCTTTTATGAAGTTCCTTTCATTTTGGAGCTACATTAACTAAAAACTAAAATGATTCCCAAAAGATACACTTGTAACAGCAACGCTAGCATGTTTACTTAGTAAATGAGGCTGTGGATTTAGAATTGTTCATTGATTACTGTGTATTATTTGCAAGAAGAAGCTAGTTTTCCGTGAATCCTCTGTACATTTTACCATGAATCTTCACAAACACAGATAATGGTTGATTCGTTTCATAAGACAGCGGATCTGTTTTCTGAAGCAGCATGTAGAAACAATGCTACTGTAAAGTAGCTAGGATTGCATTATGGCTTTTTGCTATATTAGTTATGTCACAGAAGGCTAAAGGCTAAAAATAAAGCAGGGATGTATTGTTATGGAATGTATTTTTCTATTCATATACAAGAAGAGACTGTACCTCACCCAGGGTAAGGCATACTGATGTCATCGCATGTAAAGGTGTGCTGTTTCACTAAACTAATGTCTTCACAATGACAAATATGACACGAGTCTATCAGAGCCTGGAGAGAAAACAGTAAGACGGCGGCTGTCAGTCACGCGGTTTCCATGGCAACAGCTCCTCTCTTGGATGTCATGTAAGCAACCAGCCAAGTAGGCTTTTCCCATAATTCCACCTGCTGCCGACTCCCTGGGCGGTGGTCGAGTGAAGAATGCAAGAGAAGCTTTGGGAATGATGGGGCACAAGCTCTCTCACTCACTCACTCACTCACTCACTCGCTCACGCATAACATATCTCTCTTAATTTCCCCTCTGGAGGAGTCAGGAGGCATCCCACGTGGATTACCAAACAAAACAGTCTGTCAAATGGTCGATACACTCTGAAAACCCACTTCTCACATTCCCTCCCCTACTCTGTCAGTAATTATGTTTTTGTGCCTGAAAAATTATGCAGTCTCACAACAGCAAAGACAGCGAGAGAGAAAGACAGACAGTCAGAGAGAGCGAGAGAGAGAGAGTGAGAGAGAGAGAGAGAGACAGAGAGAGAGAGAGAATCAATAGCAAGGAAGAGCAGCAAAAATCCATGTCCTAATTATACAAAAAGAAGTCATGTGTTTTGTGGGCAGATCAAAGTATTGATGTACTCAGCTACAGTGCGCTGATGGCAGGTTTGAGATTGGAGAAATATGTTGTATATGCATGAATCATCACAAGAATCACTATATCGCTTACATTCTTTACAAAGATTAAAAAAAAAAACAGAGAAAACAAAGAAGTCTTCAAATTCCTCTGAGGTCCATTCGCATGGCTAATCATTAACTAAGGAAGTGAGCGTGGAGCTGCTAGTTATTGGTTGAACTGCTGATTAGGGCAGAGGGAGGGGTTGCATTTATTAGGCGAAAGTAGGAAATCGACAGTTTTTACAGTAGAACTGCTCATTCACTCCAGCAGCAGTCAGCAGCAAACAGGGCTTGCAAAATGTTCATTTATGTGCATAAATATTGAACCCCACTGAAACGACACTATTATGAATATTGTTTCCACTACATTAATATCATAACAGTGCAGCAAAGCTAGTGGCAGTGTTTGGAAAAATCATGTATAATTAAGTGTGCGTATAGTAGACTAGGAGACCAGAAACACTGAACCACTGTACCATGTCCTTTATTTACACATCATATTAAATCAAAGAGTAATACAATTGCGAATATAAGACTAAGACAAGCAGAATTCTAAAACACACAGACACACACACACACACACACACACGCATGCACACAAAGTAGAGGAGCATTGTGGGAGAGCAGGGTAGCTGTCAGAACAGAACCAGAGTTAGGTTTGGATCAGCATTGACAGGTGAATGGAGTGAGACGGGCCGAGGAAGGGTTGAAATAAGATGAATAGCGTCTATCAGGGCGGCGTCGGAGGAGGAGGAGGAGGATTGGCTGGTAAACAGTGGCTGTGTTTGATGCGCCTGTCTTTGTGAGTCGGCCTGAGACGAAATGTTGGGGGGGGGGGGGGGGGGGGGGGGGGGGGGGGGGGGGTCTGTACTGGGGCCTGACCTTTACCTGTTGGGAGCTCAGACAGCCTTCATTAGCCTGGAAGCGAGCCGCTTTGATACCGTCCCGTTGTTCGGTCTCTCCAAGACTGACAGCTGGACAAAACGCCTCGCCGTCTGGAGGGCAGAGCATACAAACAGACCCACAATGCCCCAGCAGCACCGCGGCCGCAAAAACCCCTCTTTTATGCGCAGGAAGAGCAGCCAACCACATCCTTTGAAACGACACTTGGCTCCTTCCCCCCCCCCCCCCCCCCCCCCCCCCCCCTCTTTTTTGTTTATTTGTATGTGCACTGAATGTACTTTTTTTTTTTTTTTTTTGAAAAGCTTCTTTTTTGAAAAGCTTTCTGTTTATCGAGAGCACTACGCTATTGGTTTCGCTGTGCTAGAGGGAGGAAAATATTCAATAGCAAAAGCATTTGCATATGACTGATTTACTAATGATAAAAGGATAACTATGATTTAAATCAGTCGGTTCAGTTGAAAAGGTCCTGTCTCTTATTCAAAATAAAAAAATAAAAAACAAATAAGATGGGAATGGAGAAATCCATACATATTAATGACTTCAAAAGCTCCATCAATCAAACAAGCGTCATTATTATCTAAAATGACAGAGGAGCCAACCTTGGAAACAGAGCTCACTTTTCTTTTTTTTTTTTTAGACCGTACAGGTTTATTTGAAAGACAAACTGATCATCTATAATTCTCTAAAATCTTTTCCATCATTCTCTCCTCTTTAAAGTTTTCTCTCATCTCTGCTTAGGATTTTATTCAGCCTTTGAACAAGACAGAAGAGAGAGAGAGAGAGAGACAGAAGCCATTCTTAATTCATCACCTGTCCGGGGTTGTCATTCTTCTCATCTTAAAAACACTGATTCCTAAAAAAAAAAAAAAAAGATGGAGATTCATGAGGGATGGCAGACCAACACCTCCGTAGTCCTTTTTTCAGACTGCTGATCCTGGTTCACCTCTGCTCTCCTGATGCGCGTGTCTCTGCCTTAATTTCTGCCATAAATCTTCTCCTCCTGTCTTCCCATGCCCCCACAGTCTTCTGCTGCGCTGCCGTGCGTGTGATTGGACGAAGGGCTGGACAGGAGGGAGGACGCTGATCCCGAGGGGGGGGGGGGGCTTAAGCAACCCGCTGAAGGCAGAGGGGCTTTAGGTTGTATGCAGGACTAAGGCATAGACCTATATTCATTCAGCTGTACAGCTGTATATCCCTCCAATATAACCAGAGAGATGAACAAGTCATATTTCCAGTCCCAATACTGTGACTGCCTCAAATGTATATAGAAGCATATAGAATCAATGTGACTTAAACAATGACATGTCTATTTGGCTGGTTAACTTAACAAGAAACATTAGACAAGTGATACCTTTTACATTTTGTTTACAAAAATTTTGATGAAAAGATCGTGGTCTTAAAACGAATGGTGTTTCGCATCATATTCACTGTACCATCATCTAATATTAGTCAGACGATTAGTCCTTTAAGTTACCAGAGGTTTTTTCATATATCAGAGGAGAAGTTAATCAACATTAAAAAAAAAAAACATTTTACTACAGCTTTTAGTCCTAAAAACTATTACGTTTTTATGGCCGTCGATAGCATTGATTTCTTCCCTAAGACCAACAGGAAGCTACACCCATTTACTTGAAAAAAAAAAAAAAAAAAGTTATTTGAACATTGTCCTGAATGTACTGCTACTGTTGCAAAATATCCATTACACTGATAGCAAATAAATTTATAATGGATACAAGTCAGGCAGGAGAGATTGCATCTGTAATACTGTGAAAAAGGCCTGAACTGACAAAACCGAATGTTGCGGATCTAGAACAGTAAGAACAGAACGGACAGAGCTAGAACATTCCATCTCTCACCGCTTACTCCTCAGACCGTCTCGCGCTCATTCATGTGTGAAATATCATAGTTAAGCGTCGGTGCCATAATTAGACCGCAACCAATTAGTCAATCAGATCAATTACAAATTACACCATTTGCAATTGATTCTGTACCTCAGCGCGTGTTGACCTTTTTTTCCTGCGCTCAGTTGGATGGACGGAGGGCTTTTCAGATATCCGTCCATAGGCTCACCACGACGGTTAAATCTCTCCCAGACAGGAGCCAATCAATGCTCAAAACTGTGTTCAAAAAAAGAAAAAGAGAGAGAGAGAGAGAGACGTTATTGAGCGGATGATGGTGAAACATTGCTGTATTAGCCTGCTGAGAAACAGAACGCCCGCTAGCACCGCAGATGCAAATAAAATGGTTGATTTGCCATCACCAGTGCCTGTCCACAGTAAATCCGTGAGCGGTCTAAAAAAAACGCCACTTGGCCTTTACATACCTAAATGTACTGGTTTTGAATGTTCCCTTTATTTTCACCCATTTCAAATCAGCCTTTACAGATTGACGCAGCGGTTGAATTTCTGGTGGGGTTTCTTGTTTTTGTTTTTGGTGGTTTTTTTTGGTTTTGCTTTGTATTTTTGTAAGAGGAACTGTAATGTGTGGTGATATTCCATCCTTGTTACACAGCTTGAGCCTGTTTCTTTTAGTGCTGCCAGCAACATATCAACTATGCTTCGCTGTGTTTTCCCCTTAAAAATGAAAAAAAAAGAAAGAGAGAAAGAAAGAAAAGAGAAAAGGAGAAAAAAAAAACCCACAAACCCTGCCAAATGGTTCAACACTACAAACTTACTCATGTGAAAAGATCCATCTCAACACAAAAGTATTTGGGGTCTATTCTCTCCTCACTAGTCTCTCTCTCTCTCTCTCTCTCCTTCCCTCCCTTTACTCCAGAACTCTACGCCTTGTTTAAAAACACTGAGTCGAGTTCAACAGTCATTATGTCTGTGTGCTGTAGCCAGCAGCAGCAGCTGTTTTATCCTGCGTAGAGAGAGAACAGGAGGGCTTTGCCCTTTATTTCCCACTGAAAACACCCTTCCTATTGGACACATTGAATGTGTCTGCTAAAAGTGTCTTTACAACCTGTCTCACAGTGCTTTTTTCTTCCTCCTCTCTCTTCCTCTTCTTCTTTTTTTTTTTTTTTTTTTTTTTTTTTTTGAGGCAAACATACCCAGAGAGACATTTTACCGCTCCTTGCTCTGTGTATTTTAACATGCCTGAGTCAAACCCTCCAGCAATACCTGCCTCCATTTCTTTGTTCCTCATCTTTCACTTTCTATCCTTCATTCTTCACCAATATCTGTTTTTTTTTCTCTCCATATCTTTGTTAGAGGAGAAGGATTGATTGCCTTATGGCCATTCCAACGTTCCACAAAAACACAACACAAATCTGCAGTTGTTTAAATACAACAAATGAAAAGGTTTGTTTTCCCCATTCGTAACACACGCTGCATATGTGTTCAGTTACGTGGTGTGAAAACTTCGGTCCCAGTAATGAACATTCAACATTCAGCCACAGAAATAAGATGAAAGATTGTGACACATTAAATATTTATTCGAGTAATAATTTTTCCCGATCAAATTATTCTTATTACCTGTGGGATCTACACTTTCATTCATGACAAATAAATGGGAGGTGGAGCGCATGAATAATCAACCCTTTTTTTTTTTCCCACATCCACATCACATTCTACAAAAGATGTGCCCAGACACCACTTCAGACTGTACTCAGACACAGCCTCTTCGTTCTCTCTCATGCCCAGACACACGCCGTCCGTGCCAGGGAGCGACTCCAGTTTCCCGGGAACGCGGCACATCTGCTGGGACAGCTGGCTTCGGAGCCTCCCTGTGTCTGCACATCCGCCGCGGGGATTAGCGCGTTCTTTACGCTGCCCTCAGCCTAAAAAACCTAAACGCCACCAAACCTCAGAGGACTGCTACACCCCCCCCCCCCCCCCCTTCCTAATAGGACCAGTTGGACTGAAGCACATGGTACAGCTGCTGCAGATCCTCTCCCTAATGCCTTTGCATTCATTCATGGCAATGTTAGCAACTAATGAATGCTAAGTGGACAGGGGACTTAAACAGCCCAAAAGAGCACTCTTTGCCGAACTCACTTTGGCATATGCCAATATGTATGTGTGAAAAAGAGTCCACAGAATTAAAATAAATAAATAAATAAATAAATAAATAATAATAACCTAATGGTTATGGACAAAAGTGTACTTTCTGTTGAAGTCAATCTTTCCTAAGATACTGGCAGAAAAACACAACACACCGGATATGCAAGAGAGCGGCCGAGAAAGTCGTCGAGTCATAAAACAAAGAACTGAGAAATGTTTCACATGTGAAATTTGAGTATAACAAACTGTCTAAATAGAGAAACAGAGATCTGAACACCTCATTAACAATAAAATGCTCTGAATTACCATCTTAACTGAATCCATTTCAGGTTTCTTTTATGTACGGCAGAAGTAAAGAGATTTGAGAGGTTAAAAGAGGTTAATGTCGCTTGAAACTGATTATCTAAAAGAATATTTATGCTTTTCATTGTCGAGTCAAGTGAACCTTGTGAGGATTTGTAAGGTGACATACTGCGACTTGTTGGTAAAACAGGTTGTGGTTCAATATCGCCCTCTGCTGGTAGCTAAACAAAGAGGAAACTGCCAGGAAATCAATAATTCACCTATGTCCGAGGGTTTGTAGGGCAAATTGTTCTCAGACAGGCAAACGGACACAGCTCATGAATTCAGGGCACTGACTCATGGCTCATATACCTCAGAACACTGTAGAGCAGCACAGCAGGGAATCTTAGGATATGAAACGTTTCTTACACCAAAACGTCTGAACAGGCCTATGGTGTAACTCACCCATGCAAACAACAGCATAAGATCATATATATGGATGGATGGTCAGTGTTTCCTTCACATTCCTGCAACCCCGGGAAATTGTGTGAATAACTGTGTATTTACCAATCTGCCCCATAGGAAACAAATCTGACATAAAAAAAAAGCATCTTGTTTCAATTTCTTTCATTTTTTAAAATTCAGACTGCATAAACAGCTTAAGACAAAGTGAATAAGGAAACAAAGTGTCTGCAGTGACTATATAATCAGTCCAGTTCACAGTTTCCTATATTTACCCCCTGTGTATGGAGACAGAGTCTTCTCTTATGTTACAAACATAAGAGTCTTCCTCCACAGAATCATTCATCTCCTGGAATACTGATGTGTTGGGGAGTGTGTGGATGTTTGTATAAAACAGGAGGACATATGTGTCCCTCATAAATATGTTGACAGTGAGAGGGCAAGGCTTTATCCATCATGGCTACCTGACAGCCAACAGACAAAGACTCTCATCCCTTCAGTCTCTGCTTTCTTTCTAGAATATTCCATACTGCCTGAATTATTAAAAGCCTGAACAAACAAATGGATGAAGAGTGAATGATTGAATAAACAAAAAAAAGAAAGACAGGGAGAAAGAAAGAAAGAAAGAAAGAAAGAAAGAAAGAAAGAAAGAAAGAAAGAAAGAAAGAAAGAAAGAAAGAAAGGATGGATGGATGCATGACTGCATGAATGGACACCATGGATTCATACATAAAAGACGGGTTACACATCATCTAAAATGTTTTACTTACTTTTTGAAAACCTGAAAAAAAAATCCGAGCACACGAACAAAAATACTATCACGTTAATAAAAATATAACTGCTAATATCCATTGTGTGAAAGTCTCCTTTAAATCACTGTAAAATTTCAAACTTGAATGACCAAGCATTAGAGCTACATCAAAGTGTTTAATTAAGGAGAGCTATGTCCCTGTTAATCACAGCTTCAGTAGGTTTCCTGGTAATGTAGCACTGACAGTACACCTCTGATTCTGACAGAACAAAGCCCCGAAGTTTCTGTTTGTCACCAACAAATTTTCACGTTTCTATTTTAACAACAGTGTAATAAAAGCAAACTAGTATTTTGGATTGTAATACTATAAAGGAAGAATGTTTGACCGGCCTGAACTCTCGGTCACCCTCTGTGTTTTGAACAGAACTATTGCTCATACAGATGGATTAGTCTTTTATCTGGCCAAGATATGATGCTATACAGGTGATCCATGGGAGTTCCCTTCTATAGTCCCTGCTATTTGTACAATTGACAGACGCACTTGATGGTCTGTGTTCTTTTCCTCAATGCTCCTTCTGAAATGCTCCAATAAGTCACAAATGTGTGTGTGTGCGCATGTGTGTGTGTGTGTGTGTATGCCAGCAGGTTTTCACCAGCCAACAATGCAGAAGTGATTAATGTACCCTCCCTGAATCTTTAATTGTAGTAGAGGAGATCATTTAGCTGTAATGAATAGATGCACATAAACAGACTCAGATATAGGACAACCAGGGGGGCAGTTGTGTGTTTACGTAAACAGAGAGGGAGTCTGAGGGCAAAAAACAAAAAAAAAACAAAACAAAACAAAACAAAAATGAGTCTGATAACAGCCTTTTCATCCGTCTTCAATCAGATTAAATGAACAAGGTTTGACGGTCTTTCAAAAGTCAGCTAATTATGACAAGTGAGGTTTGGAGATGTGTTTGTACATCAGAGAACACTTAAGATCAAGATGTAAGAGTCGGTTAAGTGCAATAAAATACTGTCATCAGTAATTGAGAAGGAATTCAAAAGACTCCAAAAAATATCGAAGCTGGTGGTAGAAAAATTGATGTTAGATACAAGATTGTGTCCTTTGGGTTCTGTTTATTTCCCTCTCGTTCTTGTATGCGTGGTGTGTTTCCACTCCCTCTTGGCTTCAACACAAACCTTCGAGTTTTGACAATAAATCATCATTAACGTCGCCTGATTTTCTACCTTTCATTAAACTCACACATTTATAAGCAATTAGGGTGGTCTCCCAGGACCAGCTCTTCCACTGCTGAGATCTAAGCTGCTTTTTTCTCTGCTGCCAGAATAGTAATGAAGCACAAGAGAGAGAGAGAGAGAAAGAGAGAGAGAGAGAGAGAGAGAGAGAGAGAGAGAGATGTTTTCTTACTCTCACCATGTCTTCCTTGAACAATCTCACACATTCTTCCTCATCTTAACACCCCCTGCAAGTCAAAACCCTGTATCTGTCAGTGAAAAAAAAAATATATATATATATATAAATGCAACAAGCTAGTGGGTAAACAACAGACCTGAAGACCTGAACAAAGCTGATTGTTCTGAAGAGGTGTCGTTACTTGTCTTTGCATTAGACACATGGCATGACCCGAACAGCGACATGACGCATCAGGTAGGAAGCGCGACATTATCAGCGCGCGCTTTCCAAGACGAGAGGGGGAACGGAGAGAATAGAAAACAAGGAAATAAGCTGACAGAAAGCATGCTGCTGTATTATTAAAAAAGAAAGAAAGAAAGAAAGAAAAAATCCAGCCGACATGTCATTTCATGCTACTTTGGGTGATTACTGACCATGAAAGACGCATAGCTCCCTCTAGAGTCAGTGATTTGGTGAATGAAAGCCACCTGAGTCCTACTTCGTATCTACATCGCTTTATCATCAACATGTCACCAACCATCATCGCAACCCCACCCTGCCAATCAAAGCCCTAATAATAACTGGGGCAGTGAAAGGAGCGCGAAAGGACGAAATGAGGAATGGTGGAAAGGCAAGAGATTAAAAACCCAAGAACAAAGGAGTGATATTTAATGACTGGGTGGCGTGTCGGCCCGTAGATTCGGGTGACAAAGAAACAAAAAAAGACGTTGCTTTCAGCGCTGGGTATAAAATAAATTAACAGTTATTTAGCCAGTTAGTCCCGCGGCTGTTTTCGAAAGCCCGTGTGTGTTTGCGTGTCTCCGGAGTCTTTGAGACGTGGGATTTGAAGCAAGTGTCAGCTAAGTGAAAATAAAAGTGCACGGAACTGCCAATTTGCATCAAGTCGGTTTTGGCGACCGCACCGCAGCATTTCTCCCAGTCTCTTCATCAAGACGATGCTATGACAAGCGGCACGAGAGCACATTCTGTTTGAGGGATTACTGCGCCCTGCTGTGAGGGCTTCCCGCTGAGTCCCAGCGGAAACCAACAGCAAAACATGCATTTCCTGTTTAGACATGAGCAAGATTAATAACATCAGCAGGAGATGTGTTCCTTCACCACCTAAAACAGTCCTGAGTTTGAAGACACAACATGTTTCCTTCAAAGAGGAACAAAAAAAAACGAGAGAGAATGCAGAGGTGCAATGCTTGCGTATACAGATTCACATCCCCTGTCGGTTAACCTAGGGTTTACAACGGCGTTCCACATGAGTGGATTGTTGTTCGGCAATTAACCAAACTGACTGCTCAGTTCTCAGGTTGTGAAGATCCTCTCCTGTCAGTTTGAACTAAGAGTGAACAGAGCCTTTCCATAACTCCAAACAAAAACTGAAGAGAGATCATCCTTATGTTTTTATCACTAAGGGTGATTAAAATGCTTGTACAAGTGAGACTCAAGTTGATGGGCATGGTCATACTAGTCACAAACTAATACAGTATGATCATTTTAAGTTAAGAGTTTCAGCACAAGAAAATCCACAGTTCTCTTCTCAACATCAGAACAGAGAGAAGTATAGAGAGAACCCTCCACAATCTTTCATATAGGCCTGCTTAGTGAAAGTCTACAAGACTTCATTCAGACCAAGTTCACCAGAGCAGAACAAGATTCGGATAATATAAATTATTGATACAATGATTATTGGCTTAATCCCCCACAGACACAGACGAATTATAAACATGAATGAGATCTGATGAACTTGAATGGAAGCTTACACTTCAGTTTATTATATATCTGTATGTGTGTGTGTGTGTGTGTGTGTGTGTGTGTGTTTTAAATGTCCTTCACAGGCAGTGTTTTTCCACCAAAACAACTGAACCGTCTATATGGAAACGTTGGGATTTGCATGGAGAAGCTGCGGACGTGTAATGGATTGACATTGCTGGGGAAAGCGAAATCCTCAAACGATTATGGTAAACTGAAAACACACAAAGAAACAGAAGGACGTTGAAATTTGTAAACTGTCAACTGTGTCAGCTGAAATACAAGGGAATATATTTATCGCCGTACACCCCTATGCGGCACAGTTTAAATTTTAATGAGTCAGAACATGAAGACGGAACGACGATCCTGTTGGTTTTGTTTTAGTGATTTCAAGTCATACATATTTATTCAGTCACGAGATTTTCCCTCTGTTGAAAGCTGATACAAATATCAAGAACATACTCAGAATCCCTCACTGATAGTAGATTGTATGAGCACGTTGACTCATAGCCAGTTTATTGATTATTACGGAGAGTAATACCGATCATTTATGGACAGTAAGATCAAAGTCAGTTAGAGGTCCTCTTTGAACTACTCCCGTTGTGATATGAAAGACGATAATAAAAGAAAGTAGGTCTATGTCATATTTATCATATCAGTCATAGCTGCAAATTTTCCAACGTAGTCAATAATAATCAAACATAGGCTATAGCTTATATTGTATAAAACATATAATCATTATATAGTTGTAAGTTCAGAGAACATGGATTTGTGTTTCTAGTTTAAAACAGCATCTCACGTATAATAGTACATTAAGATTTTACTGTGATCATTTAGAAATTATCAGTGTTTTATGTGGGGATTTGTTTGTTTTGTTCTGAATTGTGCTTCTGAGTAAGTTTCCAAAACCATGATTAACCCATTGAAATATTAATTTATGATCCAAAATATTAGCAAGCACATTAATCCCCACTGAAAGATCTTGCTCTCCCTGCTCAGAATTAATAACCCAAAGAGGAAGTCTCCATATTTCTCCATACTTCCTCAAATAGGCTATGGGCTATTCATATTATGATTTGCGTAAAATATAGCACCACAAGCATTGATATGAGCCAGTAATATAATCTGAGATTGTGCATATTCTTCACTGGATTATCATTTGTAAAGAATTAGGTGTGAGTTAAAAGGTTAATAAGGCTTTATTACATTGTATTAACATATTAGTGCATAGGAGAAAGGACCCCGCAACTGGTTATAACAAAACCATACTTTCTATTAATATCTGTCATATTGTTTCATCTGACAGAGACCTGGCCAAAACAACAACACATACAGTTGTATAATAAGACAAGCAGCACACAGCAAACATAAGAACAAAAGATAAAAAGCCATCTCTATGAGCTGTCGATACATACAGGAGCACAAGATCTTGTGATAGTAAACATGTAGTGTGAACCTGCTGGCCTTGTATAAACCAGCACAAGGCAGGAGCTGATCACAGATAACTTTTTACAGAACAGCGTTTCTGTGGGTTAGATCATCAATGGTCTGTGAAGATCAGTGTTACACACTGACCTCAATCAGGTCAGACAAATATTCATAAATTAGCCTAATCAAGAGAACCTGGGGAAGTTACTGTGACTAGCAACTTTTTCCAACAATTAATGAACAGCATCAGACTGTGTCTCTTTAGCCAAAGCATGCCATCAATTAGAAGAATAAAATAATCATAACAATTTGATTTGTGTCGCAATGTGTGAATGTGCTGTCGTTTTATCAGTTCATCACGTCATTTTTGATGTCTCGGTATTTGAAATGCGTTTGAGCTAAGATCCTTTAAAATTCTGTTTCTAGGTTTCAAGTTTATTTAGAGCCCAATATCACTATTTAAAGGCTTTACATGCCTACAACAAACAAAACAGGACTATTTTAGATTTCCCAGAATTCTTGCCAAAGTGACAGCTCAACAGTACATGACAGTGTCATCAGAGTAATAATGAAAGTCTTACTATGCCAATACCCTTCCATGAATTGCTGAGTAGATACATGCATTACAAAGCTAACAGTGAGCCCTATAGCACCCCCATCAGGACAGAACAAGGTATCAGAGAATGCCATGCTTGCTAAACCAATCCATGGCATGGTTAGCCAAAATTCAGCATTTCCTGTTTTGTTACCTAACAGTCAATAATTTGAAAAGTTTTAGACAAGCCAAAAGAAAGCTTTACATCAAAGGTCTAATGTCTATGGCAGCATCACCTAATTACCACATCATGGTTCTGTGTTTCTGTGTACCTGAACTATACATAGCCATATGTTTACATGAAAAGGTAGCAAACTATGTTCATTTAGCTGATCCTAACTTGAGATTATGCACTATGGGCAGACTGTTAGTATGAATGTGAGAATTACGTAAGTGTGAATGTGAGAATGATGTCATTTAAAAAAAAAGAAAGATCCGAGAGAAGGGATATTTCCTCATTTTATTTTGTCCGGTGACACTTTATATTAATATACACGTATATACATCACGACTAATTTACACTTTTTTTTAAAGTAAAACAAGCTTTTTTTTTAAAAAAAAAAATCAAAATCCCTCCATCATAGCCTTCAGCTGAACAGATGATAAATAAAAGCATTCTTTATTTCATTTTTTTTTTTTTTTTTTAGGAAAAACATTAACAGGAGGACTCAAAGGTAACATTTGCCTAATGTCTGCATATTACAAGTCAAAACTGGTTTGCTAACAAAACAGCTCTACATGCATAATAACTAATTAGAGCCTAAATGTTTTATTTATGCATAGATGAACATTTCCAAGCTTTCTATCAGGCAGGTAACCAGTTGTGTAATGTGCACCGAAGCACAAAATTCCTTTAAATATTTCCTAATTAGCAGAGGAGAAGACAACATTTCATTTGTCATTCCTAAACCTACTGCGTTTTTCGCTCTACTAGCAGACCCTATGAGTGAAAGGATGGCGAGAGTTGACTTAACTCGACTGTGGTAAAAAGTGACTGACAGTTATTTTGTCTAGTAAACCTACCAAACATTTCATTTCTCTCTCCTTAAGTATAAATTGTAATAAGCAGATATTATTGCCCAATGTTACCGAAATCCATTTTTTTTCAAGCTTCACATTAACTGAACTAAATCTAAACAGTCTCTAGGGTAAATGAGCTCCTTACATACAAAACACACACACAGTGAGACAACAAACACATATACAATTAGATTTCTGTTAGTATTTAAACTGCAGCATGTGTTACTCCAGGACAATTATGTGATTAAAAAAAAAAACAGAAATTTATCCATTTTATTCATTACATTCTACTTTCAACAGTAGGTTTCAGGTGTCCCTTCCCATGGCAGTCAACATACAGCCAACGTCCAGGACTCCTTTACAGACCAACTGCCTTGTAAACCAAATCAGGGTGCAACAAAGAGAGTGTTCAACAACACAACATAGCAGAGAAGACTAAAATAAACATCTTTAGTGTCGATTTGTGTTAGAGGGGCATCAGGCTATTTCTTAGTCACTATTTACAATCACAATTAGTGTTTTGTCATAGAATATGATACATTTGTGAATGGCTTCTTTTTTTTTTTTACAGCCTTAATATGATGCAAACTAGCAAAACATGATGTGCAATTAAAAAGAATTCAAACTAAAAGACATTTTATATATACAAGACAAAAATCACTGTCACAAAGACTGATTTAAGTATCTGGGTGAAAAGTTTTAAAACAGAGATACATCCAGTTGAAAAGATTTTTTTTTTTTTTTTTCAATCATGACACAGGGTGTGAGACACTTATAGAAAACTTACAGTAAATACAACCCCCTAAGTGCTGATCGGAGATCAGATCTAAGGTAAGCTCAGAGAGCGACCGGAGAAAAACGTGTGTCTGTCCCTTTAAGGGGTCTAGAGACAGTATACAGTACTATAATTATTGACTGACAGTACTCTCATTTTACAGACTGTTCCAACCCTCTCATGATACATTTGACCAAACCTAACGCACAGTATGAATAGCCCGGCTGCTTTCCTCTGTCAACAGACAGAGCTTCGCCTGTAACAGAACACACGCTTGTTTGCTTCAATTTTAACCGGTAAAAAGGGCTGTTGTAAAGCTGGGCCTCTCCGGCTGAGCCTAGACACACTCGTTTATAGAACTTGAGGACTTCCTTTGCCGGTGACCACATAGTGGTGAGACCTCGATTAAGTCCAAAAATAAAGTTCCCTCTACGCGGGGAAATGAAAAGTATTGCATTGCAAAGAAAACTCAAAAGTCTCTGTTAAAGAAAAATAAAACTCCATTTAAATACATTTTAAAACAATAACAACAAAAATACTGTAATGCCCATTTATTTTTTTATTTCTGTGTGAAATATCCTAAGCTCCACCATATATATATATATATATATATATATATATATATATATGAATCTCTTCTGGAAGACTACGATATGCAAATTAAAAAAGTTGTCTTAAATAATGTACTTAAATGCCATTCAGTAATGGTGCTAGGATGGGCATAAGCACTAATCTACACAACAAAGGAAGAATATTAACTCCGAGTTACACATTTGCACTAAAAACTTTGTACTCTCAATACCAGAGGTAAGACACGTCAAGCCTCGTCTTTAGTGGCTCTGTTATTCCGTGATAACGTAAAAGAACGGAACAGAAACGGAGTGAAAAAAAAAACAAACAAACAAACTTGTAGTGTTCAGTTGGCAAAAAAAAGCACGGAGAAACCATAATAAACAAACAAACCAAACAAAAAGACTCCTTTCCAGTTTTACTAAATGGTCAGTTCCTCTGAGCGTAAGAGTGCGTGACGTAAAACAAGTGTTACAGTTATATATATATTCACACAATATAGTGAGATTCTTAATGTGGTCGGGCTGCTTCCCTGTCTTATTCAGATGGATGTATAAAAAAAAAAAAACTCCTAAGACACGGAGAATGAGGAGTAAATTTTCTCAATGAGAGAATACAGCCAAACCAGTGGTAATACATGTGCTAGCTTAGAAAGTTCTCTGACCTGTGTTAGTGTTATATTTTGAAATCATGCATATTTAAAGACTACTAAAGTTATTTATCTGAAATGAACACAAAAATCATTTACATATTCGAATAATTACAATGATGTTGCATTTTTTTTTTGGTCCTTTCCTCAGACTGTATTTTCAGGTTAAAGATGTTATCGGTGCTGAACCACATTCAATCTGGAGGTTTTTAACATTGCTTACATAGTGTTGGTTTACGACCAAGAGTCTCGCTCTCCTCACCATAAATATCAGCTATGAACAAAACAATATTTTGTCTTATTCTCCAGATATTACCGAGAATGATCGTGTGGCAGGTTTGACGAAACAAAGTGAACTTACCATCTTACAACAGAATTCAATAGTGTCCTCTTTTCTCTCTCTCACACACACACACACACACACACATACACACACACACACACACTCACACACACACTGGACAGATAAACCTGCTCTGTCAGGCCTTGGAGTGCTGAAATGTACAGACGGTTGACGGGGAGTGTTTCGGACCAGCGGGGGTTGCCACACTTCCTGTGATTTTCGGGATGAAAGCCCGGCGAGTCAGCGGGAGGCTGGTGGGGGAGTGGGACGGAAGGGGTGAGAAGGGGAGCAGAAGGAGGAGAGGAGGGGAAAGGAGGGAGAGCGTGCGCGCCTCTCAGGGCGTCTGGGCTCCGGACCTCTTGAAGCTGCCCAACAGACTCTGGACCCCCTTCTTCACGCTGGAGCCCACCCGACGAGCCACCGAGTCAGCGGGGGGGCCAGGCAGACAGGAGCTGGTGCTGGGGGGTCTCGCGTCCAGACATTTCTGGTAGCGAAGCTGTCGAAAGACAAACGACACTTCGTTGACTTTAATCTCAGGGTCTAATCTCAGTCGCGCATAATTTATTCTAATGGTGTAAAGATTTCAATCCAAGTGTGTCATGAGCCAGTGGCTTACAAAGAACACTCCGGAATACCCATCAGAATGAGACTAAACTGTTGGAGAGGTGGTGAAGTGAAAGACTCACCATACAGGCGGCCTGCACGGCCTCACTCAGACTGGCCGCGTTGGGCTCACACCAGAACATGTGACAGATGAAGTCTCCGGGGCCTTCAGCCATGATGAACGCAAAAGTGTGCACATCCCGCCCAACTCCCATGAAGGACAGGAAACGCACCCGACACTCAGAGAGCACCTCCTCTTTCTAAAACACAGTAGACGCGCACACACACACACACACGCACACAAGCGAGCACGCACGCACACGCACGCACACAGGAAGAGGTGAGAAACCACAGATGAACAGGGGCCTCACAAAGCAGCTCTTCCAATACTCAGAAATTACAAAGTATACCTACATTAGTCTGTGCGTTGCGTGTGTGTGTGTGTGTGTGTGTGCGTGTGATCGCTTGTTCACCTCTGCGGTGAGAATAGTGAGTGTAGCAGAAGCCACATTCACAATGACAGGTGTCCACTCCTTTTTGTCTTTGGTGGTCAGGGCCGTTTCCAAGGCAACATTAACAATGTCCATACCTGAGAGAGAGAGAGAGAGAGAGAGAGAGAGACATAGATAAGAGCAATAAGAGCTGACATCTTCTCTTAGTGTTCTGTTCTCTCTGTTTGAAAAGAGACCGAGGGCCATTACTCTCTAATGGAAGCCAGCTGAGTACGTCTGTTACCTGATAAGGAGAGATGTCTGGTACATGATGTGAAGAGATTTTATTAGCACTATAACAGTAACATTAGTAGTGGCCTGATAAAACAGACATTCATTCAAACAGAGAAACTCTTGACATTTTCATTGGGAGAAAAACTCTATTGATAACCACAACAGAAGCCAAAATGCACCAAAACATTTAGTAAGATTCCAAGAAATGAGTAATGCTTTCATAATCAAGATAAAGATATGTTAATACTTGGGAAAGATTTGTTGTTAGGAGAAGGTCGAGAGGAGTGACTATAGCTAGAATAAATATAAATAATACAGATATTTGGACGCAAACCAGATGTCTCTGACATTTGACAACATTACCAAAGCATCTATATAAACCGACGTGAAACGTAAGCATTAATGGAGAGAACAGAGAGTTAAATCATTCCTTACCCACTGGTTTGGCCACTGTCACATTACCAAGGTAAAGCACCTGGAAGCGCTGCACCAACTCATTCTTCGGTGCTGGAAACTCTGTGGGCGTGGGGGTAGTGGAAGAGAGAGAGAGAGAAAAAGAGAGAGAGAGAGAGAGAGAGAGAGAGACTATTTATTATTTTATTTTTATTAAGAGGATTATAAGGCTGGAAATAATTCACATCAGCGTCAGTGGCACTAAATCACCCAACACAAAAAGACTGCCGTGTAAACATCAAGGGATCATTTTGAATAAATCAGCTACAGCGTGAAATCAAAACAAAACCAAACAAAACAAAACAAAACCAAACGGCAGTTCCAGTAAAGAGCACAGGAAAGACTCTGTGGTCTGTGTGTAGGTCACGGTGACAGACGTGGTGTGGCCTTATACCCTGGAATGGAAGGTCGACGAGTTTGGAGGGGTCGATGTTGAGTCTGCTCAGGCTGGATTTGGAGGACTTCCTCTGAGCCATTATCTAGAGAAATCACAAAAAAAAAAAACTCTATAACAAATCAAATGCAGAGAAGGCCTGTCCTCTTTAAGACATTCAGTCCTGTTTTTTTTTTTTTTTTTTTTCGTCCGACAATTTTCCAACATAAGAAAGTGTCAAAAACCTCACAGCCATATTACAGAAAACTGTTGTAATGACGGCTATGCACCGTGTGCGTGAACTGAATTAAGAGTCCGAATGAGGAGCTTATTATTTGTAAAACTGGCAGACGCACTTGACGGACTGAGCTGTTTTTCTCGGCGCTTTCTCTTAAATGCTCCAATGAGTCACAAATTTAAGTGCGTACATGTGTGTGGGGGTTCGTTCCAACCACAGTTCTCACCTTGGAGCAGATGTCATGCATACTAGTGGCGATGTTTTTAGCTGGTGTGTCACACCTGAACACGTGGCATTTCAGAACGTGGGTCAGCTTGTCCCGTGCCACATAGGCAAAGTCCCTGCACGTACACGAAAACACAGGTAAACAAAGTGCTATTTAGACACAGAATACTTCTTGATGCTTGTGGGGGAAAAAAAATACTGAAAAAAAAATGGACTTGAAAAATGAGACGCGGTCAGATGGAAATATGAAAATCTGGAAAAAAATCATTTCAAGAATCTACTTGGGATGAGTGAATGGTACATGGCAAAATAAACCACAAAGAAAGCATTTCAGATCATACATAGTTATGAAGTTGGCCAACAGGAACATGAAGAATGTTTTAGTATATTAGTAAATACACATAGAACACATTAGTAAGTACAATTATACAAAACTGTCACTCTGTTTTAAGTGATGAACGGATCTGGTCTGTAGAGACCACTGGAGAATATAACATGGTGATTTATGTCGTCATGGCAACCACAAATGCAAAAGGAAAATATTTATAGCAACGGCGATACACTACCTCTCCCTGAGTCCCAGAATGCAGCAGGACAGAGAAAAATCAAACAAGGTTTCAACAAGAAACAAATGAGGAAGCAGAACTTAACAGTGATTCAAACTCAAAAAAACTTAAGGGTTGGGGGGGGGGGGGACAGATTTAGTTTTGCCACAATACAAAGCTCAAGATTTAAATAAAGCAGCTGAATTCCACAACAACCCAAAACAAAACAAAACTGGACCAAAAAAAGCACTGCTTAATTCAGGGCAGCAAACACAATCAATTGACTTAATAGTGTGTGTGTGTGTGTGTGTGTGTGTGTGTGTACGTGAGCAAAGACAGAAATTTTGCATCACATTTTCCCTCCGGTAGAAGGATACTTCAGTTATGTCACTTCCATAATTGGTTTAATTCCATTTTGAATATGCCTACCATTAGACATATACGGATGAACATTATATTTCTGAGTAAATAACACGACGGTTTTCTCAAGCTGCACTGCCGTCTCTGACTGCTGACATGAGGAGTCCCGAAAAAGCTTCCACTCACCTGCCGTTGTCCCTGCCCACTCCCCACACGCGGATGCTGACGATGGGTTGAGAGTGGAGCAGCGTCTGCCCCAGGGGATCAATTAGATTGAGGGTCTCGTTCTCCAGGACCAGCAGCATGTCCTTCCCCTGAGAAGAGTCCGGAACACATCAAAAAGCCTCAGCGTCGCGTTCAGACACAGACAGGGCGCAGGAGAGGGCGAGCGACGGGCGAGGTTACTTCGTAACTGAGTCACGGACGCTTCAAACCCCAAAAGCTTTGCCCTCCGGAGCTAGATGGGTTTTTTTTTTTTTTTTTCTTCATTTCTAATTCTGTACATGACCGTGTCATTCTGTCTTGTGTTTTAGTTGTCTTCTTTTCTTTCCTTTAGATTGTAACTGTTTTTCAGTTTATTTGTTTGTGACATTTTGTGAAACAAGGTACAAAACTCTTAAAATCATTTCAAAATGGTTACCATGTGTTACAGTCGATTTTCACTGAAACCTATTTTTAGCAAGCTAATTACCTGCAATTAAAAGTTGTATCAAACAATCTTCTCGAGCAGAGAGACAGTGCCATGTACCACGCGGTACACTGCTGCTAGGTAACACAACATTTGGCCCTCTAGAAACTGTCAATCGAAAGCACCCAAAAAGAAAAAAAAGAGTCTATTCGCACACTGATATTTTCCCAAGGTAAGGTAAATAGGTTAACTCCTTCGAGATGTATCAAATTAAGCTCTGACAGCACTTAAACTGTATTCAAGAAAAAAATTTGTAAAACAGAAGTCATGCAACATAATGTTGAATAAACCCTTTTTAAACAGAGCCAACAATGTGTTGGCTTAGGATTGATCTCACTGGCAACCAATTTTCCACCAATTATTAGAAGAAAGGTGATAGTACGGTGCTTTTCCTTACACCACTAAGATTCAGTAGTGTCATCCTGGCCTTCCCTAATCTCTGCATTCCATTTAATCCAGAACACGGTCAAGAAAAAAAGCTTAGGGCATCAGAGGATGATTCTGCAATCATACCCTGTTCAATATCTAAACAGGCTGTCCTGCAAAACTCATGGGACAGCCAATCAAAAGCCTGTAGTGGGTAGCGGGCACACACGCATACCTCTCCCCAGATGCCGGCCGTGTCGTGGAGGTTGTGTTTATGGTAGGAGAGCTGTCTGATACAGTTATTCACTGCAATGCTGCTTTTTCCTGGAGCCATCTCTTCCTCTGAGATCTCCACCCAGCCAAGAGAACGTACAGCAAAGCACTGCGACACACACACAAACACACGCACACACGCGCACGCGCGCATACAAAGACATGAGCACCAACGCAGATGGCACACACTCTAAATTTCAGTCAAAGTAAATGCAAAACCAAGTCAGTAGAGCCTAAAGTGGAGTCAATACCTTGGCCTCTACGTCAGCGCTGTAGGGATTCTGCTTCTCCTCGCCCTCAGACTGAGAGCAACTGTGTATAAAAGAGGGATGGGTGTCAGAAAACCAACAGTAAAGCACATTAGAGTATCACTCACATACAGTTAGTGCTAGACTCTGGTACTATTGTTTGAAGTCTATAGTACAGATATCCTTATGTTGACAAAACAGCTCACCTAAGGTTGATAGAGGCATATCGTAGAGTAGCCCCCTCAAATTCTTTCAGACTCTGATCAGATGTCACATCCTCCTCCTAAAACATGACAATACACACAAAGCTATATTTCAGTATCAGATGCCAACAGTATACACTCCCATGCTGTTCATTTCAGCCCTGCACACGGTGTGGATGTGAGTCATCATAAATATTCTAATTCAGTTACTTTTTTTTTTATTTATGACTAGGGTTGCTCGTCATCTGGAATATAAAAGCGAAACAGTAAAAGCAGCCAGATGTCCATTAGAGCTGTGGGGGCAGTTACTCACTGCATGTTTTGATGGAGTTGTTAAGAGCAGGAATTTACATGTACCAGCTCCATCGAGAGCGCTCTCATAAAAGACATGGGCTCAAAGTCTGAGTACAGTCTGAATGATTGACATCTGTCTGGCCAATCATGACAGAAGACTATGGAGGTCTAAGTGATACAAATCACAGTTATAGCACTTCAATTCTGGAATGGTGACTGGAGTTGAACTGGACGTGGTTCTAGGACAGTCCGTGATGCAACCTCATTTTGTGGTTTGTTTTGATTGGGCGCTTATGTAACCACGCAAAAGACGCCAGTCATTTGCGATTATGCAAACCATCCTCGTTAACCATCCCTGGAATTCAGATTTCAAAAAGCAGCCCAAAAAACTCATTTCACGCAGCATGAAAACTCAGTTCATTTCCAGTATGAGAGATAGCTTAATAAAGAAAACGGCTCATTGCCACTGACCTTCCACAGTTCCTCATCATTAAATCGGTTAGGACGGGTTCCCATGTTCCATGTCACCTAAGGGTACAAACACGAGTTTAGTACCTGACAAGTCCTGGGAGATCCACCTGTACGCACACACACGTCACACTCCATCCTTACCTCTGCTTCCTCCTCACAGGGGGTGATGGCAGGTGAGGTGCTGGAGGGCCTTTCGGGGGCCATACCCTCCTCCAGAGGGGAGGGCGGCTCCCACTGGGTAGTGCCTGTGGGGATGTGCCAATAATATGTGCCGGAGGTGTCCCGCACCCTCATCCAGCCAGCCGGCAGGTCTGAGTCAGTCTCAAACGCACTGCGGTCCCAGTACGACTCTACAGAATGCAAAAAATACGTATCAATATGATATTTACAAAATTACAAAAAAAAAACAAAAAAAAAGTAAAAAAGGGAGACTGAGAGATGAGGCAAAATGGAGAGGTATGGAGAAAAGGATCAGAGGAGGAAAAGTGAAGTCAGATATAGACAGTAAAAAAACTGGAGGACCAAAAAAAGAGATGGTAGAAACCAAATAAGAGGAATTGTGTGTGGCATGTGGGTAAGATCAAATCTAATCCTGTAGACGGCCATTTCGCTCAATTTCTTCTTAATTAAGGAATAATACCACTTCTATATTAACCTCGTTAACAGGGGGGGCAGAAATGCTTTGTTTATGACTACAAGCTCTAAGTCACACATTGACAATAATATATAGCTCAGGTAATCGACAAGGGCCAACCCAACAAGTTTAAATACAGTAACCTATTCTGTAAGGTTTCAGGTACCTGGGTCTCCATCAGGAGTGCTGTTGGCAGTGCTTCCCTGAGACAATGACATGCAGCTGGAGTCTTCATCACTGGGCACTCCACTCTTTCCCTGAAAAAGGAAGCACGCGTTTCTGCCACCATCCTCCCCTTTCCTGGCTTCACTTCCACTTTGAGTCTCTGACGAGTCTGTGTCCTTCTCAGCTCCGCTGGGAGCCAAACTGTCCTCCTCCTCTTCCTCTTCTTCTTCTTCCTCTTCTTTCTCCTCTACCGCATTTTCCTGCTCCTTCCCCTGAGATGCATCAGAGGTATCGATTAAAAGAGGTTCGTTAGCAGCGTTCTTCAGCTCCAGGTCGGAGCAAAGGGACCTCAAGGTCTTGTTGGATGTCGTATTCTGGTCTCCAACCTGCTCCTCCAGGTTCTGGTTGGGGTTTCCATCCGGGCTCTCGTTCTCGTTTAGGTTAAGGTTCTGGTCGGGGTTCCGGTTCATGTCCTGCTGCTGCTCAGCCACCTTACGAAGCTGGTTCTGGCCCTCTTTCATCCATTTGGTGTTGCTCCCCGTGCCGGGATGGCCCTGTTCGTTCTCTTGGTTCCTGGCCCGCTCTTCCTCACGGTGTTGGTGAGATGTTTCGTCCTCCAGCCCGCCCATGAGGCCGTTGAGGAGCTGAGCTGGGGTGGCGGTGGCGTAGATGTGGCGGCTTTTCGGGGAAGAGGAGGAGGACGGGCCCTTGGCTTTGTTCTTCTGGCTAAGTTCTGCGTCTAAGAGAACGCTGTGAGGAGAACGGAGGTCGAGGGTCACCGAAGAGGTCACGCAGGTGTTGTCGTTGGCCAAGTCGGAAGTGTGCTCCAAAGACATGGCACGGAGCTAGAGGCCTCTACAGGGGCTATGGGCACAGAGCAAGACCAAGGACAAAAGAACTCATATGATTCAAAGAATATCACATAACTGAATCACACATAAACAGAGTCCATTCTAATGCTTTTACAATTTAAGCAAATATCTCACCATATAGGGTTAAACTGTCACGGGACAGGCACTCATATTATGAATGATTACTTTAAAGTAAATTTCTTTTTGGTATTAAGAGTATAATCTTATCAAAGTCTTACATAAAAAGAGAAACTGCCATCACTGAGTAAAACCCGTATTAAAACTCACTGCTTGAGTATGGTCGGGGATGTTTGTATCACAACTGAACCAACAGGTTTAAATATTACAGTAGTGAGCCGGATGGCCCCATGTCTGCCAGAACAGAAAAAATAATTGATCTTGTTTTAAGTTAGGAGGCCGTTTAAAGCTAAAAGACGCGTCTCAAATTGTACCGTGATTCCAGGCATTTCCTAGTGCCCGCAATCCAATTTTCATGAAGAACCATCCAAGCATCCACTGATGAGGAATACAAGTAATACGAAACGGAACGTCCTTGTTTTCTTACAAGTAATGTCGGTGTGGTATAATGTGAGTTCTAATTAAAGCATTACCCGTTAGTTTGCTTCGTTTTAATGTCAGCTTGCTTTGCCTGGCAGGTGATGATCAGTCGCAGTGAAAAAATACCCATACAACAATCACTGCGGGCCGCACACTCATAGCTGAGCCCTTTATCCTGGCTAAGGTCTGAATCATAGATTGAATAAGCTAGCTAGCTGGCATATTTTCCACTCATTTCTCACAAATGTACAATGATAAAAGGTTGTCAGGGTTCGCAAACAAACGAAATCAAATTCATCCTAAAGCTCCAGGTTTATACGACTGCGATTTCCTTTCCATCTTGTGTTTAAAATGTGTGTTAGAAACATCTTCGCCCTCGAGCTAATTCATTTGGTCGCATGCTAGCGTGCTCGCTAAATCGTCCACCATCATTCCAGCTGGGAGAGCTCATCATGTCGCCAGTACGCACTCCCACAACATAAACACACCCTTAGCTACCGTTAACTGAATCGCAGCGTAAATCGACAGATTTAAGATATCGTTTCGTCGATCTAAAAGATTAAGAAATTAACTTACCTTTTAAATCTTAATCTTCATTAATCTTCGATTATTTTGGTAACAGCTGTACATGTAACAAATACAGTGGGAATAAACTAGCTATGTTCCTCAGTACGTTATTAGCTTGCTAGCCGAAGGGCTCCGAACAAGCCACTACCTACGTCACGAAGACTGCGTCACGTCGCACGTCGGCTGCCACCGGAGACCACCCCACATCGCCCACCTATGCACTCCTTTGAAGCAGTTAAATTCCATCTCTTTAAACCGACAGCTTATCGTGCCTTTCATGATTTTAACGTTTGCTAGATCTCTCACATGATAAGATGAGCGGTTATTTACAGATCCAAAAGGAAAATATAAACGTGCAGGTGAAATCTTCGCAATGCAACTTTAAAATTGTCCTCAAACCGCTACTATTCTGCAGTCAAAAGGGCTGCAATGAACTACATCCACCCACCACCCCAACTCACACAAACACAGACAAATTTCCTAAAGTAGCATTAAGCTTCCTAACTGGTGTGAACTCAGAATCAACTCCCAATCCCATCAGGGTCTAATTTTGCTTGCCTGGACTGCACCCATGAGTCAGAGCTGCATTAAATTCTCAGGGTTGGAAGAATATTGTACATAGTTATTTCACACTACTGAATGGACACAATGGAAAATTCTCTTTAATGAACTCTCGTTAGTGCGTAAGGTTTGTATGGCCATAACTTAATACATGGATGTAAGGGATTTAAGAAAGTATGGGAATAAAAGCATACATTCACATTGAAATGTTTCTGGAGTATTGATATTAATATTTACAATATATGTGTTTTTACATAAATATAAACATGATGGTTTCATCCTCTTTACACACACAGCCATCAGAAAACTGCTCTTCTCGTAGGGTCAAGACTGAACATGTCAGTGATGAGTCAGCTAAACATCAGTCTGAGATCCGTATCCTCCTTCCCCTCTCCTGTGGATAATGACCCAGTTCCAGCCAATCATTTGTCAGTTTTCAGCTTCTAGTTTTGCCAGGAGCCTCGAGTTGTCTACATCCACATAGTCCTAAAAGTGAGACCATTGCAAATGATAAAATCTGTAAATATGGTTATAAAGATGCTGAAATGTCTCCACAAAGAAGAAACAGTGAATACTTTATGAAAGAGATAAGGCTATTAAGTAAATGGGGTATAGAAAACGGAGGCTAAGACTTTAAGGAAAACAAACAAAATCATATTTTAATCCATCATTTTCACAAACAATCAGTTCCAACCCACTGGATATTTACGCTACCCAAATTTCTAAATATTTTCTCTTTCCTGTGTAGTCAATAGGATATAACTGGTAATTAATTTTAATTGCATACTTTCAGAAAAAAAGAGAAGTCCAACTACTTTTAAAATCCTTTGAAGTTCTTTAGAACTAACCACACTTGTTATAGCAGTTCCCTAAAAACATCATGAATGAAACATCACAAATGAATCATAAAATGACAGACCAAGCTTATTTCAGTAAATGATCTTATCACGTTTGTGGTGACCAGTTCCACTTTAGAGGGTATTTAAGATTTATTTTGTGAGGTTCTGTTGATGGATAAGAATTTGAAGCCTATAGTCCAACAAGCTTGCTATGTTCAGATCACTCACCATATCATTTTCCAGAATATTCTCAAAAACTCTGACGATGTCTTTGAAGGAAGGCCTCATAGAATATGGCTCTTGCCAGCAGTCTGTCATCATCTGCCAGCTATGAAACAAGAGGAAAGCCAGTTACACAGTCATTTTTCTCAGTAATAGGATCCTATTTCCATAACATATTAAAACATGTTCTGCTTTATGCACACAAAGATCTCTGACTGACCACAGCACTAGACCCTGAATGCAAGGAGTATATCTATGTATATTAAGCATAAAGAATAATGCTATGAGTACACTTCAACTAAGAGAAGCTTTTCTGGTTGTATATTTGGGAGTGTGTTAGACTTTTTCAAATATTTTAGAACCCTGAAAGAGACAGACCCAAACATAGACCACACAGAAAAAAATCCCTTCTCATTTTTAAGTAGTTTTTGTATAGTACTTAAAAATGTACTTAGTACTTACCAGGTTCCTTTTTGATAGAGTATCTAAAGTTACAGAGAGTCACTACCCTCTATCTAGCCCTTTTACTGCAAACGATTTTGTTGAATTTTTCTCGCAAAAGATAGACTTAATTCGTCATGATATTCAAATTAGTTTATCAAATCAGACTGCCTGCACACTGTCCGTGACTGTTCCTGAGACAAATCAGGATGTGCACCCTTTAACCCAATTTAACCCTATCTCTCTAAATGCGCTGTCCAAATTGGTGCACTCTGCTAAACCAGCCTGTCGCCTCCTTGACCCCCTACCTGCTAAACTTTACATAGAGCTTTTCTTGGTCCTTAGCCCAACAATGCTTAACCTCCTAAATACGTAACTTACCCTCTGCTTTTAAAACGGCTGTGATCAGGCCTTTACTTTAAAAAACTAACCTTGATCCTGAAGCCTTAAATAACTACAGGCTGACCTCTAATCTCCTATTTCTTTCAAAAATACTTGAAAAAATTTTAGCTGCTCAGCTTATAGCCCATATGTCCTCTAACAGTCTGTTTGAAATGTTTCAGTCAGGCTCCAGGTGTTTTCACTGTACTAAAACCATATTTACTAGAGTAACTAATGATCTTTTATTAGCCATGGATGCTGGTGCTACCTCTATTCTTATTCTACTTGATCTGAGTGCAGCATTTGACACGGTCGATCACACTATACTGTTAAAGTGCCTGGAAAATCAAATTGGCATTCGTGGCCTGGCACTCTCTTGGTTTAAATCTTATCTCTCAGAGAGAAAGCAGTGTGTCCACTATAATAATGTGACCTCTGAGTACCGTGAGCTTAACTATGGAGATGCTCAGGGGTCAGTCCTGTTCTCTATTTACATGCTCCCTTAGGATGACATTATTCATAGTTACAACATTAACTTCCATCGCTGTGCTGATGATACTCAGATTTTGTTACCTATAAAGCACAATGACCACTCTGAATTGGCTAACCTTGAGGCGTGTCTTTGTGCTATTAAGGCTTGGATGTCTTCAAAATTTCCTGATGCTTAATGAAGGCAAGACTGAAATGTCGGTTATTGTTCCCCCAAACGCATAAGTGTCTTTTTAGTGATCTTATCCTAAATTTTGACAACTGTATCATCTCTCAAAACTCTACAGCTAAAAACTTTGGTGTGATTCTTGACTCTAGTCTCTCGCTAGCCACTCATATCAAAAACAGAAACAAAACTGCCTTTTATCACCTCCCTAATATTGCTAAAATTAGGCCCTTTCTAAGTACGTCTGATCTGGAAACCATTGTTCATGCATTCATCACGTCTCGCCCTGATTACTGCAATGCTCTGTACTCTGGTCTGCCTGCCTCTATTACCAAAAGTCTTCAGCTGGTCCAGAATGCTTCTGCCAGAATCCTAACCAGGGCAAGGAAGTCTGATCATATTACTCTTGTCCTGGCCTCCCCTCATTGGCTCCCGATTCACACAAGGGCAGATTTTAAGGTCCTCTTCTAAACATATAAAATTTTACATGGGCTTGCGCCAGCCTACCTATCTGACTTAATTACACCCTGTAACCCCCCTTGTACCCTGCTCTCTCAAGATTCTGGACTATTAGTCATTCCAAGAGTTAAAAAGAAGTCTGCTGGCTACCGAGCCTTTTCCTACCGCTCTCCCTTCCTCTGGAATAGTCTAACTACAGAAATTAGGGAGGCAAACTCTCTCCATAACTTTAAAACCAAACTAAAGACTAATCTATTTTCTCCAAAGTATAGATAATATAATTTTGATTTGACTTTGATATGGACATGTAAAGCCCTTTGAGATTATAAATAGTGTTACTGGGCTCTAAATAAACTATTATTATTATTATTATTATTATTATTATTATTATTATTATAATAGTGTGATACACTATGGTATAGTATAGTCTAGTTTGGTATGTTATAGTACAATATAGTATAGTATGGTATAGTATAGTCTACTATAGTACTACCATGTTTGTACATGTATATACAAAACTAGTATAACATAATAACCATAATAAATCACAATACATTTACTTTTTATATATAAGTACATTTAAAGGCAAGTACTTTTTCCTGAACTCAAGTGGAAATTTAAATGGAGGGCTTTTAGTTTTATTGGATATATATTATAAAGGGTGTGTCTGTTTTCACTCAAGTACAATGATGTGTGTATTTTGTCCACCACTGCCCTGGATGTAACTGTCATTGTCTATGAATAGCGATGCAATGTATACATTTCTTCTAAATAAAGAAGCTTTCTTGTGAACATACTTCATTTCCTGTGAAAATAACTTCTTGTGACTTGTGACACACTCTAACCACAGACACTCACATTTCTGGCCTACATCCATCCGGCTCTGCGTTTCTGTGTCCGGCACAGACCTGCTGCACAACCTTCTCTGTGGAATCCAGGTCAGGATATGGCAAGAGACCTGAAATAACAAGCAGTTACCCCACCGCATGTGAAAGCTATACATTGGCACCGCAGCCTGTTGGAATAGATTTTCTATAATGGTAACCGTGACAATAGAAGTCTTTAAAGACCGACTTACCGAATGTTTGCATCTCCCACATCACGATTCCAAATGCCCAGACATCCCCTTTAAACCCGTAATGGTCGTTCCTAAAATACTCTGGGGGATACCAACGCAGGGGAACGCGTTCCTAAAGCGAGATTCAACAGTGCTACGCTGTTTACATTCTGACCACAGTCTACAGATTTACATAACGAGAATGACTGACAAGTGGGCAGTGTGCACTTGAGAATGAGAATAATGTGACCACATTGTTGACCTTACAGCAGGGTTTATTAGCATCAGTGCTTTATCCCACGCCGAGTTTCAGATTAAAATATCTCACCTTGTAATCTTTGTTACGGCTACTGCGCCTGCTTCTCATACGTGTTAAGTCTCTTGCCAGTCCAAACTCCGCCACTTTAACCTCACTGGGAAATCTGTTCACCATAATGTTTCTTAATGCCAAATCACAATGCACTACCTGTGAATCACACACAATGCAGTTTGCTCAGTGTGTGAAGTAATCCATTACTAACCATTGACTGAGCAGAGTATGAGGAACTTATGGTAAGGACATAACAAAGTTTCAGTTTAAATATGAGATATGAACTCAAAACATTCACCAAAGTGGCATTCAAAATTCTACAACACATGAGCTTATTCTGAACTCTGAATGACAGTAGATACAATCATAGCAAACCATAAACATGTCCTCAGATGTCAGGAAGCAGCATAAACCTGACCTTTCTAAATTAGCATTAGAAATATAGCTTATCCATTAATATATGTGCAAAATTGGTGTGGGTGTTGTACCATTTTGGAGCGCAGGTGGTCCATGGCATGCGCTATGTGATAGGCTGAAATAGTAAAAAGGTGCTGAAGATCACTGTTCATACTCAGGCTGTCTTGATTCACTTGAAGGTAACTTCGCAAGGTTCCATAAGCCACAAATTCCATGATCAGAGTATATGGAGCTGGGACACAGGAATATTCATAATTTAGTTAACAGCTAGTTCAATAACTAGTTTACACTTCAGTAGCAGAACACTGAACTTTATGTGTTACTTTAAATATACACTGGTGGATTATCCGCTGCGCACAACCCGTACAGGAAACACAGACCATAGAACAAGAAGTGAGAGAGAGAAAGAGAGAGAGAGAGAGAGAGAGAGAGAGATGGGAAAGCCAAAGAGTAGAGGAGAAATAGGATGTTAAAATATACATCTAGGTCAAATGCACGATGAGAAATTAAGCATACAAATGCGGTGGCTCTGCGGAATAGAGGTTTGTAACTCCTTTGTTTGAAACAACAAAGCCATTGTCTCTCACCCTCACAGATGTCCCAGTCCAGGAGCTGTAGTATGTTCTTATGACTTCCTAACTTGCGCATAATGGAGATCTCCCTGTCCATTCGTTTGAGACTGACACCTGGAGCAGAAAATGTGTGTTTAGAACATGTTGGAACCTTTTCAAAATGTACTAAGCTGTGCGAAGTGGCACAAACTGGGAGATAAAATGGGCCTTACTACGTTTTGCGACCTTGCAGATAAACACGGAGTGACCTTTGCAGGTTCCTTTTATCATTTTAGCCTTATAAATTGTTCCCTCTCTCCCAGCCTTGATGAGCTGTTGGAGGCTGAGATCTGCCTTATTAAAACGGGAACCCTGAGAAAATTTAGCCACAGCAAAGAGCCCACAATGTATATTAACCTTTACAACACAACCAATTAACATTTGTTCTCTCACTGTTTCATCATTAGTGTAGAACCTACATTTTGGATCGGTTTCCATAGAGATCTGGCACCCGACTTCTGGAACCTAGGAGATCTGGTGCTTTGCCTGAGCAAGGGGGGTGCAGATTGGCTCTCTCTGCCTACTGTAACACTGACAGTCTCTGTGACACAGGGACTGAAGTCTTCAGGGTCTGGAGGTAAAGGGTGAGCCGCTCGATTATCGCTCTGCAGACGATCGATGGTTCTTGTTAAGGAACGATACCTAAACAAGGCAGATGAAATGTTGACTGTAAAATGCTGCATAATTAAAATGAAAGCATGATAAATTTTGTCATTTTAGAGCCTCTTCTTGGGAAAATGGTTTTAAACTTACTTTCTCAGCCACACAAAAGACAATGTGATGATCATCAGGACAGTGAGAGCTGATACGCTAATGAGAACATAGTGTATCTCGTTCAATATGCTTGGACCTAAGTAAAATAACACAAACGAGTCTAAAGTACAACACATTGACTGAGGTGTTGTTCATTAACACAAATATGAAAGTGATGCTATTTAACAATATTGTGTATTAAATCGAATGAGTCTTGCGTGTACATGAGGTGAAAAGATGTCCTTACCTGCTGTGGGGTGGGGGCTGTCGGTGGCATAGGTTCCAGACTGTGCCATGTCAACTGAGCATTGTCTGTGTGACTCTGAGCGTTAAACCCCACATTCTTCAACATCCGCCGCAGCAGCAGAAGACACAGTTAAATGATAGCACAAATCGAACCATGAAAGCATTCAGCAGGGATGCTCTCACTGTCTCAAAACTACACTCGTTACGGTAATTACCACCACCTGAGAAATGTTACAAATGAATCATTTGAATCCGTAATGATTGGATTTGTAAACAGAAAGCATTATTCCGGAGGTCGTCTGTCTGGATTTCCACTATAAGACTTTAAGAGAAGTAATGAATTTGTAATGAAATCTCACAAATCTACGTGTTGTTTCCTCAAACTGTTTCACAACTATTTTATTTTCTGGTAGAGATTGGTCAATCTGTTTTTAATTGTTGCATCAACAACTGAGCAATTTCGTATTAATTATCAATATAAGCTTTTCGGACCCCCTTCTGATTCGTAACACTTTAAAAACATTTTTTAAAAGTATCTATTTTTCCAAGAGATTTTGTATACTCACCGAAAAAAGACGACGGCTGACCAGTTCCCACACTCATCACACAGTCATGACTGATCTCTCTCTCAGAGAGTAGTGCACATCCTGACAGAAAAAAGTAAGACAAGTTTTGAAAGAGGGGCTGTCACTTCCCGCCTGTGAGCCCTGTCTTAGTATATGCACTTATGGTGAAGAGTGAACAATGCACGTCTACAGCTAAGGGGCTGAGTAACGCAGAGGTCCTCCTAGCCTGTGGTTTCCTGTCAAACTTAGAGCAATCATCTCGTTGGCAGTCACACAAAGCTAGAGTTGTTAATTACACAATGCTAAAAAATTCTCAGAGAAAACACGCATGTTGCATTAAATAGAGCTGCGTCTGATGTGCTGAAATAAGAGGGAATGTTGTGGTGTATGGTTTATAGTATTTGAAGCATGGTAGCCAAAGTACACAAGCATGTAATGAAGCTTTTTTTCTAATAGTACTGACTGTCAAAAGCAACGTAAAACAAACAAAATTAATGTTATGTGTGAATAAAGGGTATATAGCTTCAATTTAACTAACGACAAAATAAATGAGAATAACTCAACTGAATTAGCTATGCTGTATGCTTTAATACATATACTGCTTCATTCCATATACAGTACACATTTGAACAATTCATATTCAAATACATCAATTTTCCAAAACTCACTATATACATATTGTTCTCTGCTCAGAGGTCAGTGCAAATGAACCAAGAGATCTGAACACAACTTTACAATATAAAGTACATTAAATAATTGAATTAAAAAAGTACAATTAATAAAAGACACAGGACATAAAACATTTCAGTAGTAGATTACACATTTGTCATAGGACTGCTGAAAAGGAGAGTGTGGGTTAAAGAGCTGATTTCTGCACAGAACTTGGAATCAAATTAAATGCCATAAAGGCAGTGATCAGTTGACTTATACAAGCTAGGAGGAGACACATTGCCCCAGCAAGCTATGAAAACCAAGTACATTATGAATGACGCAAACACCACACACTATGCAGATTAAATGAAAACCAGATTGGCAGCCTCCACATATTTCGTAATGTTTAACACTATTCAAACAAGGATTTCTTTCTTTTTTCTTTTTTTTTAATTCAAATAACCCTCGCAATTGGAAAGCTGTGAAAGATGTACCGCGTACCACGTAAAATGTTAATATAACAATACACAGAGAACAGCTGAGATAAGAGAAACATCGACATCAATTGCCTTAACACAGCGTTGGTCCACCAAAACCCACCAGAGCAGTTTCAAACTCTTTGAACAGATTGGCGTAGATTATACACGACAGGACCTATACAGGAGGGTGGGGAATCCTTAAATAATTTTTCATAAGAAATTTGATTATTAGGTGTGTTGTTGATGATGTTGGCAAAGGCTCTCTCAAGTGCTGATACAGCGATGTCTGTGGCACATCTTTTTTAACGGTTTTTCATGTTTATCGCAGCGTTCCATGAAATCTCCCTCCCCTCTCTGTAGAGGTCGTATCATTTCTAGAGGACACCAGCTCCGTTAGAACAGAAATCTTTTCCTATAGGATGCTGATCACTCAGGGAGGGTTTGAAATTCTTCGCATTTAAAGTGAACTTTACACTCTTAAGGTTTTCATTAGATGTGTACCGTACCAGGAATGCTAACATCACCAAAAGAGAAGTACCAGAACTGTACAATGTGGGGAAACATCCAGCTGCCTCTTGAAGTTCCTTTTAACGTGCAAGTTGTACTTTTAGTCGGGAACGAGGTGAATTATGACTCTCTTAATCCCATGACTTTAATTTTTCAGTGGTCAGATGACCATTTCCTGGGTTCTCTGCCCTGCTCTAATGGACATCGGGCATTTTTAAGCACAAAGGGTTTGATGGATTGCAACGTGGTTCTCAGACGAAGGTTCCTGTTGAAATGACATGTTACTACCCTATGGCAGATGACCGATATGTGCAGTAGGCTGATTCAGGGTTGCTGGACTGTTTTGACGGGGAAGCGCCTACACGGCTTTTTTATACACGTTGGTGTGTCAATTGCTTAATTAACTTAGGAACCACACCATCGTAGGGAAGCACTTGCTCTCAGTATACTTTGCATCTCTCATTTGCAAAAGTGTTTCCTTTATTTTAGCTGTTATCTGTAATTTGACCTGTTTTTACGCACTAGACATTTTTAAGGGACAAACAATAACAACATTGATTTCAAGGTACACGCACATCAGCCAAGGTTGTAAAATGTCTTATTTTCTTCCATTCACAAAAAAACACAAACCACTCACAAGGGGAGGCAGGCTCCAGAGACTCAAACACCACCATACTTATAGTATCTGATATACTACAGTACATCAAGTACTATAGCACTTGACTGAGATTAAATACAACGGTACATGGATTTTTCCTGTTTGACACTCTGATGGAATAAATATCACTGAAAGTCTGGCATGTCATAATCGAAGCATTAAAGTGTAAATATTGTTTGATGGCACGTAATCTATGACCGGATGGCTAAGAAAACCTCACTGGAAAACCGACATGATGGCTCAAAAAAGCATGTCTATTCATATTTAAACCATTAAAAAGTGACATTAAATCAAAATATAAAGCATGGCATCGAGATTCGGTATCTAGAGCAAAACTGATCTTTCTGACCTAATAGAACAAGCATCCAGCTTACCAAAGCGTATCTAACTAAGACTTGTTAAATTAGTTTCGGACATTATTATACTTACACAAAGTAATATTTCAATGGCAACTAATATTGGAAATATTCTCTTATATCCAGTAAGAATTTTTAATACACTCTCTCACACGTTCTCAACAATAAATAAGCATCGACTGAATTGTTTGTACCGCACAGTGCTGACAAAAGAGTTTCCACCTTTTTCACATATGTTCCATATGTTGAAGGCCTGAACTGAGCTAAGAAAATTACCACTTAACACCCACAGATCTCCTACTGACTCAAATTTAACGTTAGTGTTGAGGTGCCCTAGAAATGACAAAGAAATGACAGAAACCTCATCTGTTTCGCTGTGCACTGCAGATCTGAAATAAATTGGACAGTACCACTGCTTGGCAAATATGTCTATACATTAAGAAGTTTAAAAAAAAAAAAAAAATACACAAAAAAAAAAAAAAATACACAAAAAAAAAAAAAAAAAAAAAAGGAAAGAAAAGCAAAAAGCCATGTTTCTGCTACAAGTTAAAGTAATTAGTTCCTCTCAATCTGAGAGACTCTGGCTTTCCAATGGTTTGAGCACTTGATGCATCTTGGACACTGACCAACGAAGCAGAAGCATTGCACAGTACGCCGGCGTCACTGGAGGACGCAGTATTTCTTATAGTCCATCTCAAAATCCTCATCCATGCTGCTGGTGTCTGCCATCTTTTTGCCATCAGTCTTTGGCATGAATTGAGAATAGTCCACACCCTGTTGCTCATAGAACAGGATATACGCAGAGTCAGCGTCGACTTCTTCACAGCTCAGCTCCTATACGTGATTAACATACAGTGAGACTTTCTCCTCCTCTCTATACAAGGCCGCCAAACTCAAATTCATTTGACATCATACGTGTGTATGAAGTCGGTATGTGTTTTATGTTACTGTGGCAGCATGATAAGAGAACGTGAGAGTATGCATGGCCAGGCCTTACCTTACAGCTGCTGTCATTATAACAGTACCATTTCCCATTGGGATTTTTGGCATACGTCACATAGTGGCCACCTCCTAGAATCCCTGAGTGACACTGTGAACACATACAGATTAATCGTAAGCTTCCAAGACTCTCCGTTTCATGGACTAGAATTTGAAATGAAACGTGGCTGGTTTTTTGGATTAAGGAGAAGAATAAGTGCGGTTAAGCTGTAATTTAGTCTTTCTTGGTGATATAAACCTTTTGGGAACCAAAGCACAAATTGTGGATTACTGTGAAAACTGTGCACGAATTGTGTCTTACCGATATCGCGTACAGGTCATAAATGGGCTCCAGACAGATTCGTTCTCTTTGGTCCTGAGAGGCATCCAGGTCCATGCTGTCCTCAGTGCAGCCGTTGCTTTCCAGTTCAGATACGGACATGGTGTTGTCACAGTCCCTCCCAGTGTCTTCTCCCAATGCTGAGTCCAGACCCGTAACTTCCGCGTCGCTGTGGGCTTCTGCTTTTCCAGCACTAGGCTCAAGTTCCATGGGGCTCTCTCTACCACTGTCCAGACTCTCTTTACTGAGAGAAAGCTGCAGTCTGGATCCCAGCTGAAGAGGACGACCTCGCGCTTGTCTTCGGCCGTCACCCTTGGGGCTGCAGCTAGGACTGCAGTCTCGGCTTAGGGGGGCGCTGGACAGCCGTCCCGAGCCAGGAGAATCTACCAGTACAATCAGACACAAGCACGTTCGCATGTTTAAAACACATATCAATCTAACATGGATCTGCAAACTATCAAGTTAGACTACCGAGTGTAGGGTCGCACCTTTGATGTTACTGATGGTTGGCGAGGGGCTGGGCAAACCGTCCCCGGAAACAGCCTTTGATGCTCCGCCCATTTCAGATAGCTCCTCCCCTAGCCCGTCTCTCCAACCCTGCTGGTTTTGATCCGTCTCCCGCGGAGTCAGGAACGCGCTTGGGTCGAAATTCTCCCGAGGGAACCGCACTATCTTTTGAGATTTAATCCATCGCCCATTCACAAACTGGAACCGCTTCAAATGGATGATCTAGACCACAAAACAGAAATATAGTATGTTGGATAGCAATACATAGACTTTGAATGAGAGCAGCCCATCATTTCAAAAAGGCCCCTAATCATTAATTTGTACCATGGACGCCAGTTCATAGCTAACAAACGCCCCATAAACAAACATAGAGAGGGATGTTTGAGGACAGATATGAGAGATGAGGAGAGGTCTCACCAGGATGGGAGGCAGCCTCCAGAGGTCCAGCTTCTTGGTGGCCAGTCTGTGGGTCTTGCATTTGGAGCAGTAGTAAAGCTCGTCTTCTCCCAGTTCCTCTTCTGTGGTGAATGCTTTCAGACAACTGTCCAGACTGATGGGTTCTGCCTGGGCACGCCGACTCTGCTCCACACTCACATGCTCCTCCACCATCTTCAGGAACCCCACACCCGGGACACACAGTCGTTCACATTATAAAATATAACTCACCACTGAGACAGGCATAATACCATTGAAAAAGATTAGTTTAGGTATTTTGTATTGATAAAACCAAAATCGCAAATTTACCCCAATTTTCTGCGATTGTTTATTTGATTGGATTTCTTTTACTTTATTTTAAGAGAGATCGTTGAGAATCATTTCATTTTAAAGAAACAACCATTTGATCCAAAGGCAAAAATCTGTTGGGGTAACGTTTCTTACTGTAAATAAAAATATGGCCTCCGATCTAACCAAGCTCGCTCTCCTGATCCGACGTGCCTGTGAAGAGAGAAATCTTACCCTCTCCTGTGATGTCTGATAGCGGAGGTGCAGGGCGGTGGGGTCCCAGTCCACAGCTATGCAACAGTTCCCCACAGTAGCAATAGCATCACTGCATTCTATGGGACAACCTCTGCAGAACCTGTAACACAGCAACACACAGTCTATGTACAACGACACTACATCCCACTATAACTTTGTAGTAGATCAAATAACAGACATTCGTACCTATACCATGGGCACCAGGCACAGGAGTTCCCATCTCTCTGTACTACACAGAGCGTGAAGGGGTACTGATAACCCAAACTATCATCACTGAAAGGACAAAAGCATAGATGAGTATGTTCCACTGACTGAGAACAAGAGCTGTCATGCTCCTTCACAGTGATCTACAGTCTGAGTCACATGTTCCATGGTTTGAGCAAACCTGAGGTTAAGTGCCTTACTCAGCATACGACAGAACCATCATGTTCAGCAGCTCACAACTGCTACACCCTTAACCAATTTACCACATGCTAACCAAGTGAGAAATACATGAGCCCCTTTAGCGGGTCACACAAATACAGACCGGGGTAATACACTGAGGTCATGTATGGTTATATCACTTAAGCTCCAAACAGAGCTAAAATCCTGAGTATCTCAGGGAAGATTTCAGACAGACAGGGCACTGACCAGTCCTGAGCGTGGTTGCTGGCCTCTTGCGGTGGGAGCGGACTGGCCAGCCGAGACACCTGCGTCCACACCGCGTCGTACAGGTCTCTGGCACGGGTGTGCGCGGTGCATGGTACGATCAGAGGCATGCCAAACAAACTGGGTCTGTTCTTCTGAGCAGAGAGGAAGTAGAGCTCTGCCCGCATCTGGGGAAACAAATGCAAATGATTGACTCATACCACGTCCATTCATAGATATCACCCAACTGTAAAGGCAAGGCACTATTTGAGTTGGTGGAATTAGGTGGAAAGTTCCCTCGTTGGACTTTCATTTGAGAGTTCATTTTCCATGGATAGCTCACCATTTTCCTGTGGATGGCGATGATGAATCCAGAGTAAGGGGTTTCAGGAGGGGGTAACACATGCCCATTGGGTAGGCCGTTGGCAAGGCCAGTCTCAGTGGCCCTGGGCACCACAGTGCTGGGCATGCCTGTGGGGATCACGTCAATCTTCAGAGAAGTACCGTTAGAGATTGTGGTGCTATTCCCATCCACCACACTAGGGGGCTCTGTGTAGTATAATAACATGGAAAGGTTAAAGATGCTTGAAAATACAACACCAAACATTACTGAGGATTTCAGTGGCAAAGTTTTCCTGTTTAGTGTTATATCAGTGCTATATCATTTAACAGTATACTCACTATCTCACAGTATACATACTATCATGTAATCTCAAAATATTTAAAAAATGGTCGACATTCACTTTACACTATTTTACCAGATGTGACTTGTACCTTTGGCAGTTTCCTCGGTGGAGGAGACAGATAAAGGAGATTCAGCCAGTGGGATTTCAAACGCACACAGAAACCCACTGACCACCCGCCGTACCTTCTGACTGTCCAGCAGAAAATTCTAGAATGAGGTTGATACGCATTAGTCATCTGAACAATAGCAGCACAAACAAAACAACATGTACAACACACAACTTTAACTCTTTTAATGTGACAGGTACCTTTATATTGGACATGTGAACCTCAGCTAAAAGAATCTGCTCTGGTTTTAGACAACACAGTTCACTGAGCAGTTTCTTCAGACCCGAATACTTCTCATCCACATTGAGTCTGAGTCCGTACCGAATTGGTGTGGATCCATCCAGCCGTATTACTATACAAAATAACAAAACAATTTACAACTTATCCATTTACAATTTATCACTGAGCAAGATGCTAATATACTGACACTGAAATGAGCTGTGTCAAGAGGCTGTTCTAGAAGAGTGATTCTCAACTCCAGTCCTGGGGGCCCACTGTTCTGCACATCTTTGTTTTAACTCAGGACTGACACACCTGATTCCACAGATTAATCAATCATCGAGCCCTTGATTAGCTCAACTAACTGTGATAATGAAAAGTTAATACAAAGACGTGCAGGACAGTGCGCCCCCAGGAACAGAGTTGAGAATCACTTTTCTAGAATATTCCTGTAGCATTTACTGATGCTTGTGCTGGTGCTCTAACGAGAATCTGTTCACAATGTCAGTGTGAGCTCACCTATGATCTCCAAGTGCATGGAATTGTCCATCGGCAAAGGTAGGGAGAGGAAATTGAAAGGGTCAAAGCGAGCGCTGACGTGTCCACAGGTTTTACACTTGACCTGTGACCTGAGCTGACCGTGGAACAGGTCCACCACTATAGAACGGTTCCTTCGCAAATGATTCTCCCAGGCCTAAGTGTAAAGTGAACACAAAATTGAATCATAATGTTAGGAGGAAAACTGACACATCTCAATGACTTCAGTACAGAACCTGTATATCTTTCTCGAAAAACAACACTCCGATTAAGCTACTGCATCAACACGCTCTTAAAGACCAAAAGACACTTGGCCGTATCTGCAAGACTGCCTGAATCCCAGGACCTGAGAACAATCTGTTGTATCAGACCTCTTTAAGAGTACTACTGAGAAAAGGATATAGGGAAACAAAGTATAAAATCTAACCTCAGATGCAACCTCCCAGTCTGGTCTCCCATCACTGTCTTTCAGCTCTACATAGGGCTTCTCATGGACCCGGTTCAGGTCCTCGTGAAGACCATCCAGCAAGAAAGCCAGCAGTTCCTGTGAGTCCTGCTGCTGAAAGCCATTAAACCGTGGGGCATACTTAGCTATTATCCACTGCAGGACAGGATCCAGGAGAGAGAAATAGAAGAGAAAACAAGAGGAATCCATCAGGGTTGGATTAAAAAGAGAAACAGTTATTGTTGAGAGCAGGGGTTGGGAGCGTACCCTTAGTTTCAGTGGGGCCACACTCTTCTGAGTACCACTCCATAATTCCTGTACCAGATCACCATAGCATTTAGCCATGTGACCACGCATCCCAATCGGATTGGTTCTGTAACCAAAGTAAGAACAGCACTGCATTCTGATTTTGTTGAAAACAACACGCACACTACCGTTTTGAGAAGCGACCCATTCAGGTTCAGTAAGCTGCCGAAATGGCTTAATAAACATTTGACCGGCATCCAGTATCAGAATTGAAAAAAATGTCAGTTGAGCATTTAGAAGCAATAGGAAATAAATGTCCAATACGACAATGACACAGAGGTCAAGTGTTAAAGGAAACACTGCACAGAAGAGTCGACAGGAAATGTTCGCCCGTACCTATTGAGCTCATAAAGGTGACTTCCTGAGGTGAAGTACTCTGTCAGAGGCTTAGTGTTGCTCACACACTGAATACTTGAGTTCATAAAGCAAGTGTTTCCCAGGTTACTCAGTCCTGTTGCTCCTTTCTCTGTGGGAACTGCAGAAGGGAAAAGGACTGTGAGATTGGATTTGAATATAAATCCAACGCTCCAAATACTCGTTCAAATGCTAGTCGATATTATAATGATAATGGCAAAGATTACTGAGAGAAACATACTCCAGAAATTATGCAAAGATTGCGAGGCAGTTTAGAAAAAAACATTTTCAACATAATAAAGTGAGCCAAGTGAGTCATCAGTGCATGCACACGGACGCACACACATGCGCACACACACAGACTAATTTGACAAAAGGTTTCCGCTGGTTAAAAACATGCACTTTTACAGGCAGAAACCAATCTGCAATGGGTGATTACTTACAAGTTTTGTGATAAGTACTGTTTTACCTTTGTGTCTGTTTATCCTGTTGCTATTAGCTAAGAAGGACATCTCCTCAGGCCAACTCATGTCTTTGTTCCGTACTAAACAAATGAAACAGAGTAAACACTTAAATGTCATCAGGATGTAGTCTCTATGTTAACACTCAGGTGTACATGTTAAAACTGAGCTCAGGGCCTCATGACTGATCAGATGCACACCTTCTATAACCATGTACTGTTCATCTGGAATCTTCAGCCCTTCCAAGGAATGGTCCTCATCATCCAGGAGAGTCAAGTAATTCTGTGGAATAAGACATTGTACGGATCATTGGAACTGAAAGCCTTGGGAGCAAAACTGAAGATCTGGAAAAGCAAACACAGTATGGCAAGATCTATAAAGATCATATTGAGCATCTGCACATCCCCCCACGGAAGAGAATCTGGCTGCCGTGTGTTTCCGTGTGAAGGTGCAAGAGTTGCGTGTTTGCATGCGCGTTTTTAAGGCTTGTGTGACCCTTCACCTCATTGAAGTAGAGCCACAGTCTCATGTCTTCGTCTCTGATGCGGAGTCTCTGGGCCAGGTATTCGTGGATGTCCTTTATGGTGGCCACTCGACTGAAACAGCCCGTGTACATCAGCACTCGCTTCAGAGGAGCACTCGGGGAGGGCACGGTACCTGCAGCAAGGCAGCATGGGAGACAGAAGGAGCGAGAGAGAGAGAGAGAGAGAGAGAGAGAGAGAGAGAGAGACAAACAGAAGACAGAGAGACAGAGAGAGAGAGAATGAGGCACTGCTGCTCTATGCAGTCATGCGAAAGAGATTTAACCTAAATTCAGAATAAAAGTCCTAGCAGTTTTTGGTTTATTGTTAAATGACCTATATGAAATTGCAGACATTTAAGACTTTTCATTACAATAAATCTGCGTTTGTTTTGGAGTTCTCTAAACAACACATGCTGTGTCCAGGGTAACCTAACAGTACTAAGTGGATCCAACTGAAAAGCAGATATGCTACATTACCCTGAAATACACACTATACAGTTACGTGTTGGTTTTATCATTCTCCCAAACCACATCACATGAGTGGGATAAACGTCTGGGTCAGATCTTGTGACATTACAAAGCCCATTACGAACAAATGAAAGAGGAACCGAGATCTGTTCTCATACTGCTCTGCAACCTCTGCTACTACAGGAACAAACGACTCACTTCCAACTCCTCTCATAATGCATACTATTTCCAAGCAGGGGCATAAAACAAACTTCTTTTTTTTTTTCAGACTGCTGGCACATAGAGTACTTACATATGTCTTCCAAATACAGTAATTATGGTAACATCTGAGTAATACTCTAAGGAAAAACACACACTGTAAAACAGTGACTCATGAGTGTAGTGTACACGGTAAACTGATCGCCGGACAAAGCAGGCAGAGTACACATTCCCCAAACGGCTTAGAGCAGACGGCTGAGATGACACAGCGCTATGACTCAAACAAGTCCTTGCCTCCAGGACTCTCCTCTTGTCATAGTCACGTTAGAGCCACAGCTGGGGCGTTACAGTGGTTGCCTGTTGGGACTAGACTCACCCATGTTGGCCCAGACGTTTGACTGGGGCGTGCGGACGGGGGGCTGCTGCCGTAAGAACAGCAGGTGTCTGGGGAAAAGCTCCAGCTCGGCTTGCTCCGCCTCCCTGGTTCTAATGACCTGCGGGCAGACAGCGAAGACACAGAGCCGTTATACAGATACACCGTCTTAAAGCGGCCGGGCTAGCTGACTGTGGAGGCAGTACCACGTACCGGGCGTGGCAGGCTGAGGTTGGCTCCGTACCAGTGGTACAGAGCTCTCCACACAGGTTCGGGAACTATCTCAAAGTCCCGACCAAGACCCAGGCTGGAGGAGCGCTTCAATAAACCTCCTTCCATCGTCAGTGTAGGAGCCTTACAAAGGAGAAGAAGGTCACGTGACAAATTAAAGAACATCTAAACATGTGCGACAAGTCCGTGTCAAGATACATTAGGGCCTCTTTTTTTTCCTGAGGGCTCATGTCAGTGTAAAAAAAGCCACGAAAAAAAAAACATGATACTGCTTTCAAACGTCTTGCCAGTGCAAGAACGAAAACTAGGATGTCTGGGAGAAATTTTGCTTTCTGTCTGTTTCAGGGACTAGTCTGATGTCAGACGGTACCTTTAGTGGCTCTGAGGTAACGAGAGGCTGGTTGTCTATGGCACCAGGCCTCAGGGCTGTCACGCTCCCATCAGCCCCTAGGAAGCTCTGGCTGTCTGTGTCTGAGGTGTCGGGCTGTCTGGGGAAGCAGATATCTGTGGCAGTGGAGCTTGAGGGAAGAAGGCCTGCAGAGAGGGTCGAAGATAACCGACATCAGTGCAAAAGAGTGAAAAAAAACAAAACAAAAACAAAAAACAAAATATAGTAAAGGCTCAATACAGAGTGACAGTACTGAGAGGCGCTGGGTACTGCGTTTTACTCACTGCCACTCGTGGTCTCGGATGCTTCAGAGGCGCTCGAGATGTTGTCAGAGAACTTCTCCTCCGAAGAAGAGTGAGAACTAACCATTCCGTCCCCTTCGCTCCCCTGCTCTGTCCCGCCGACGGAAACAGGACTCCTGCCAGCCGCGTACACAGATGGCTGATCCATCACTATTGATTTGTTGTCCTGAAAGTACCAGTAACATTGGGGTTAGTTACAGAACGTTCACGTTCGGATTCCACTTCATTCTGATGGTATTTCAGACATTACGTGAAAGATCACTGCAGACATAGAGATCATGAGAATGAGATAAATGAGATCATTTGGAGCAGCTCACAAATTTGACGTAGTCTTTCCACTGCTGCCACCACTGAGTGGCAATGAGAAACCAGTAGTCTCCAGGCTGCAGGCCATGTCTGCTCTCCCTTTCCAACCATCCCCTGGACAGAGCACACCAACAGTTACATTCTCACTGCAGAGTGAGCGAGCACACATCACACACACAGATACACAGACACACACATACACAAACCTTATAATCTGTCCCTCCTCCTCAGGGGTGGCAGGCCGCAGTCCCAGCACAATGTGACACACCTAAGGAGAGAGTGAGACATTGAGACTTCATGTTCACACACACACGAACACACAAACACACAAACACACACACACAAAAGACTAGGAACACACTGTCATACCTGAAACAAAAGGTTGAGGAACTCATCAGCTAGTGCACTCTGCACACTCCATATCTGATAGTCTTCAAGTGTCAAATGGCCCAACTGCAGAACACAGAACAGGATTTCATACTTAAGCAGGTGCGTACATTTCCCACAATACGCAACCGCCTGTTTCTAATTTCATACACATTTTCACAGGCACTGTAAAATTATACCTTGGTAGTGTCATGCACTCTCAGGATGTCCTCCACAATGTCAGGTACACTAGATTCCAACTCCTGCAAAAACAATAGGTCAAGCATAACGTAATAAATCTAGCTCTGACAAAAATGAGAGACAAATCAACATTTAAAAATATGGGAAAGCTAGAACAACAGCATGCAAAGTGATCTTATAAACACCTGTCTTTTTTTCTGTGGACACTTACAGGTACAGCGTCGGTGCGGTTGTCTTTCCACACTTCTAATAATGCACCAACCATCTCATGGATTTCCTTTCGAGACAGGACTCCATCCCGGTCAACGTCAAATACTTTAAAACAAACTGAGGCAACAGACAAAAAGAAGGCAAACGAAAAATGAGACAGCTACAAAAGAAAAGAAAAGTTGTGCGCCAGCAGATTTCACTTCTCAAATGCTCCGCTAAATCTGGCGGTGGCTTCCCAAACTTACACTTCTGTCTCTCTGCCAAAGGGCCTCTACAGCAGGCCGACAGGCCGCATGAGATCTCTTTGAAATCAATGTGATTGTCCCTGTTCTCATCAAACGCGTGGAACAGGCCTGAAACAGGGGGAAGCACATTAAACAGACAAACACTTCTTTATATCTCAAACACTCCAGTGCATCAGGTCAAATCTTGTGTCTGAATAGACGGTTTCTGGTATACTTTTAGAGGCGGCTTTAAGGAGGGAGTCCAAATGTAGATGCCAAAACCTGGTAGGATTTATTCCCCTTACCTTCGCTCAGAGAGGCATGGATGGGAGGGGACACCAAGGGAACGAAGGTTTCCAGGTCAAAGCGGCCAGTCCTCGACTGCGCTTTCAGTAACCAGTACCGTTTCTCGAGGTCAATGATGTCTGCTTCTTCTACTGTAACAGGAAAAACAAGAGCAGCGTCAATCGTCACGGAAACGCTAAAACAACGGGAGCTCACATAACTCAAGACATGAACAGACTCAGCCTTCTGCCAATGATCCGTAAAGAACAGAAACAAACTTGGGTGAAAAAAGGCCCAGGTACAGAGACAGATGACTGACACTGACAAAGTGGGTTTACATTAGCAGCAGCTGAAAGACGAGAGCGCTTACCGTCGCTCTTTTTTTTTGATTTCATACCTTGATCTTTCAAACCACTTCGAAAAATAAACCATAAGATCTGAGATGGCACTCATCTGTGACAACAGGCTTTAAGGAAGTTGTTTGATTCTCTGTAAGGTGAAATTTAGTTGTAGAGTGACAACCTGTGGTAACACTGTCTCTTCTCATGAAACATAAACCTCCGAAACCACCAGGAGAAATGTTTGAGCCTATTCAATCTGCCTGATCCCAATCTAACCTCTGTAAATATGCACTCAATGCAAATGTCGAGTGCCAAGTTGCTGAGAAAGAAGGCCTAAAACTTGTTATACAAAAAAAAAAAAATCAACACATTCTTCACACCTGCTTACACAACACCATGAGTTTACATGCTGAAATTGGCTAAAAAAACTTGTAAACTATTTTTTAAGGCTATTTTTAATAGCACTACAGACCGTATTTCAATGGTTGTTGTATGTTTTCCATAATATCAAAAGCAACAAATTTAAAAGCGATAGTTATGAGGGCCAGTCTGAAACGAAAACCAACACTTGAACTTACAGTGTGTGACCCCTGCCAGGGTCTGGTAGAAGGTGGGTGTGTCACTATCATCGGTCAGAGTTACACACACACTGCTGGACAGGAGCCAGCGAGAGAAGGTGAAAGCGTCCTTGTTCTGCAGGATCCAGCATTTGAATTTGTCATAATTCACTTTCTCCGCCTGGCACAGACAAGAGCAGAGGCACAATGCTCAAAGACCAATAACCATGAATTCATTTGCTATCATTAAAATACAAGGAGTTCCATTTATAGGACAGGGAAACGTTTAGGATTTAGGACTGATCAGAAAAGATCCAAGTACTTTTTACAATCGTAAAGAGATTTCAAAAGTCAAATATAAAACCCATAATGTCCATTTACAGTGGTGCAATTATTTATTCTAAGAAACAGTACAAAATGTCCTGTCTTGACCTAAAAAACACACATTTTTTTAGTCCTCATTTATACTATGAGTACGCAGTAAATGCTAATCAGAAATCTTGGAAACGAAAATGCATTCCCAAATGGGTCAACATGTTGAAGTTTGGGCAAATATAGGTCCCTGCTGGAGAAAGTTCCAGAAAATAAAAATAGTTTCATATGCTCATAATTTGATTAGGCTGCCAAGGCATGTGGTCTCACAGCGTGCTTGCGCTAAGCAGATGTTGTTGACCGAAACAGACGAGACCTAAGAAAGTGTACATAAGAACCTGCTGAGTATAGACCCCCCCCCCCCAAAAAAAAAAAAAAAAAAGAAAGAAAAAAAAAACCTGATGCCGCGAAAATAAACGAAGACCTGTGTCTACAAACCACCTGACCAGGCCTTGGCACGGCTCACTTCATAAACAAACTGAGGTGCCCTTTTACAAAGCAAATAAGCAAAAGGCCATTTGGCGTTTCTCTCTCCTCCAGCTTGATCAACAGAAACAAAGCCCTGACGGGACCTCTGGGACAGACTTCTGTACAGTCATTTCGGTTCAAACGGAACACGTCTGCAGTTTGAATGGGAGGTTGAGTTGCGTTGTTTATTTGAGAAGACCAGCGTTAATGGCGGAGGTTGACCGACCTCGTTGAAAAACTTCCTGAGTGATGGATGAACTTCTCCATCCATGGCCTGTAGCATGGTCTCCATGTCCTCGCGCGTGGCATAACTGCCCGACTCATTGGCAAAAAGGCTAAAAATGTCTGGAAGACAAAACACAGAGACATTACAGAGGCGGAACAGAGGGAAAGTGGTACCTCTTTTAAAAATAAATGCTACTTCCAACTTAAACAGGCTACGTGACAGGCTGTATTACATTTCATACAATTGCCAGGTAATGTGAGGTACAGATGAAAAGTGAGTTTTGAGAGTGAGCGTTCGAAAGATGAACTGTGGGAAGAGTATTCACCAGGAAGCAGAAAGCCGCAGAGAAATGGGACTCACAACCACTGAAGCAAACCCACCACCAATTTACAAAAGTCACTCACATTTTGCTTTCTCCTCATCGCGCCCCCTTGTCAGAAGCACTAGTCCAACTATCAGATTGTTAAAATGCAATCCTTTGGAAGTGCCACCAAATGAACTGTAGATGACCTGAAAGAGAGAGAGAGGCGATTCACATTAATCGGTACGGGCTTTCAGACGTAAAAATCTAACCCGATAATGCAAACCTTACATAAAGGATGCTCTGTAACAGTCAGGGATGGTAGGGCCATGTCAGGCTGCCAAAACAGCCCTGAGCTTCTGTGTGTGACAAGCAATAAATTCACTGTAATTCACTGTCTACGAGAGGCTGGGATCCTATTTCATCATCTGACCAACTGAAAGTCCTCAGTTTGCCCGTAAAAATCATTTGTATTTGTCAGTGTAGGGCTGTAAGTTACATGGAAGTGACAGAGATGAATGGAGGAAGAAACTCATTGCACATCAAAGAGACTTCCACTTCCTCTGTTCTGCAGCAGAGGGGGTGAAATTCAGGAATTGCACATCCAGTCACACCCCCCTTTATCACCACTTTAGCTGAGGGTCACAGTGCAAAGGTCACACTGTAAATGATCCAGCTTGCATTTGCTTATCCTTTCACTTCTAACCAAAGGGATGCCCCCATGCCCGAGTAAAAAGTTCACTCTTTTAGACCGATCTATTCATTCCTCTTTTATCCTACTGTGCACACATCTTTCTGTTTACTTTCTATTTGGTTAGATTTTGGTCCTTCATTTGACATCCTGGCCAGGTACTTTGATAAAACAAGGGACACAAAAACTGTTATTTCTGGAGAATGTCATCAGCTCTGCTTCTCCTGTGTCCTCTCATGCATGTAGTCTAGTTTTTTTAATGGACTGAACGTGCCTTCAGTGCTAAATGTTAACATTCAGATATAAAAACATTCATTTCATTAGCAGTTGTCGTTCTGAGGGGGCTAATAAACTTTATTTAAATTATCTAACTTTATCTAACTTAATTTACTTAATGTAATTTCACCTAACTTGAAATATCATAGCACCATCCTCTGTTCCATCTCTTTGGTCAGAGAGTGAGTCGGGCTACTGGGTGAAATTAAAAGTGCCATAGTTTAAATCACCACTGAAGCAATTTACAGATATTGAAATGGGCCTGATAACGCACAATGGGAAGAATATGAACACATAAAAGTCTGATGTCTAATGATCTTGATCAGAATCCCTATCCATTTTTATCTGTCAAGTCCACATATTATACAGACGTGATGCAATGAGTGCCATATTTAACCTGCCCAAAAACGTAGCCAAATCTCTTTTTAGTTATTGCATTACTCCTTGTGATTTTTGGGTTATTTCCACCAATACCACGGGGGCGCGTAGCTTTTCTGCAGCATTGTGTGGTGAGTATTTCCTTTAAAAAAACTGAACATTATTCCTGAGAAGAACCAGAATACTGAGGTAGTTCCCTGTCGTCTTCAACTGCTTATTAAAAACAAAATTCACTGGCAAATCTGGAGAACTTCTTATGTTCCTCAATCTAAATGTCATGTTACTGTTGGGCCTCTAAACACACACCTCCCTTTACAGGATTCACGCCGTCAATTCGCACATTAATCTTTAAATAAATAAAAATCTACTGTTTGACTTTGACATACAAACATGTCTTAAAATTCTTAACCCATATTCATCTGCCATTTTAAACTCATTTAAAATCTTTGCCAATGACAGCATGGGGCTTTTAAGTGCAGAGTTCTTAGCTCTAGACTGACTTTAACCTAATTAGAGCAAGTGAGACAGGAACAAGGCTTTAAAAATTGACTGGGAGGAAAAAGGTAGGTTAGCACTTAACAGCTTGTCACGACAGAGCCTATGAGGAGTTCGGCTTAATGGGAAATTAGACCTCTTGGACACAGTTCCACTTAAAGTCTTGAACTTTTGAAGAAACAGCACATTCTGAATTGCTTTTAAGTTTTTGTAATAAAATGTCCTCTTCAGGTGCAGGGCTAATCGTCATGAATGTGAGGCTCTGATCTACTTTCACTCTGACATTACTGGGTCTAAAACAGGAACAGGAAGTGGTGATTTGTACCAGCTGAGAAGGATGACTAATTGGTGCCTAAACACTCTGATGTACCTCTAACTGATTTGGTTTTCTGTACCAAGTAAAGAGAAATGTCAACACGTCATAGCACAGCAGGTTCTCGAAACCATGTATCTGAGGTCAGCTCTCATACCCAACAGTCAGTCAGAGAAATAAAACTGGCAAACGTAACAACTATCCCCAAACTACTCTTATAATGAATGCGGCGAAGAGTATCAATGCCCTGTTAGCATCCGTGGCTGCAGAGATCTGAAAATGAGATATTTTCAGAGAACTGAGAAGCAACCGCTTAACCTCAAACGAACTCTGTTCAGCAGAAACCTCAGTACAGTTTCCATACGAGTGTAAGCGAATCTACGGCCCCGATACGTAAATAACAATGACACCAGGAGGACGCCGACTGAGAATGTAGAGGAGCACTGAAATCCCACGGCAACCCATCTAATTATCACATGCTGGAACTCGCAGAGGCGCATTCCAACAGCCGCACACTCAGACACGCCATTTTTTTTAGCACAGTGATCAGGAGGAATTCACAACAACGGCTTCAGTCTCAGAGGAAACCTAAAACTGTCTGCGAAACTGGCCTTACCTCAGCAATCTTGTGGGGAACCATGTCACCCAGTACCTCCTTGAAGAAGCACTGCTGACTCATGTAGCATGACAGGCCGCATGTCCTTCTGAAAGCATCCCTCAACCGTTTGAGTTCAACATCTGTGACTGCAAGAGACAGTGACATTGAGCAAAATGGTGAACAAACAAGCATAATATGCAGAAATGAAACAGGATAATGTCATTGCAATGAAAGTGGTATTCATGGCGTTCTGCTTGGCCACGTTCATGCTTCATGTCAGAATCAAAACAACACTGCGATATTAAATATCTTAGTCTCAGTGGCACTGAGTTTGAGATCCCACGGTTACAGTCGGTAAATGCTGTCACAGTCAGTGCTTAAGCTAAACACAAAACTGACTCATTACGAAGCAAATGAAGCAGGTCACAACATGACTGGTGGAGGGTATTCACGAAATAAACTATAGGAGACAGCGAGCTGAATGATACAGACGGTAACAACAAATCAAATCCTTGAACTGGCTGAACTGCCTGATTACACCGACGACTTTACTGTGCTGGCCACTGGGGCAAACACCCCGAGCAGCAGAAAATGGGTTGAAATCTATCATATCAAAGCACTAGACTGACAGACTCACAGAAAAACTGCGCTATATCAACATAGTCTTTTAGGAGTGCGGTGACCGGTTAGTTGGCAAGTTGACCAACTTAATGGAGAGATTCCGTAACATTGCGAAGTCGCTGATGCTAGCTGGCGACTACCACACTATAGCTAACTCAGCAATGACAGTTCAAACAAGTAATTCTAAAGACAAGCTTTCCTCGTGATCATTAAGCACACCCTGTCTTAGAGACACATTAAGTATAGCAAACAAATGAAACTTGGCATCAACAGACATTGTGTTAGCAAAAGAGCTTGCAAGGCAGTGCACTTGACAGCTAGCTAGCTTATGTTAGCTCAACACTGACAACATCAAGTGCTTAGCAAAGGGACTAGCCAATACTATGTACCGCTTACCTCTTTTGATTGCCTCGTCATATGAGAGGAAACCAATCCTTGACTCTTTGGCCCCCATGTTTTCTTCATTTCATGGCAGAATTTTTTTGAATTTTCAAAGCTTGTGTGACTGTAACTGTTGCTTTGTTGTTCTATTTGGCGTCATTTGCTTTCCTATTCTGCTTGCGTGCACGTCATGACGTAGCGACGAGGTCGGTCGACAGCGAATGAATCTTTCTGAATGAATCGCTGACTGACGAGGCACTGCTATGAACCCCGTGATGACTCGAGTCGACAGACTTGGCGATTCCTCGTTTCCTGTAGTAAGTCATTTGAGGCAAATCTGCACAACCGGTACGTTAACCCCAATTCAGTAAACTGCACATCTCTTGTGAGTCACAAAACATTTAGGAAAGGGACTAAAATGCTCCTACCCTCCAAGAATACCTCCTTAGAAAATATTTTTATTGACGCTGTTGGGAGACTAAATATGGTCCGAGTAATTCAGTTTCAGCATATGAACGATATCAAATATGTTCACTGAACTGTCTCTGCTGTTGTAAATTAAAATGGGTTAATCTAGACTTGAACTCTTCACCTCTAATGAAATCAAAGTGCAGTTCAAACTTTGCTGTAAACAAGCTGTACTTCAAAACAGGATGATATATCAGACTGTGTCAGAGGTAAAGGGGACTTAGGACCTTTTTTTAGTGTTATTATAGTGTGACCAAGAGAGCACTAACAAACAAATTATGGACAATGGATCCCTGATACAAAAGTTTCCTCCATCCTTGTCTTTACCACTCCACAATTGGTGCTTTGGGTCAACTTTAGTGTAGTATGTCTCAGAAGTGCAGTATATGCTATAACACAGCAACCCAAAAGGGTGTTTAAATGAATGTTATGATGTTATAATGTCATGATGTAAATGTTTAATGAATGAAAAATTGACATATCAATACCACAGATCCTCCATATTAAAAAATACACAACCATATACAGTCATCATCAAATGACTGAGGAGGCAGATGGTGGCTGTAAACAAGTTTAATTACAAGATCCAACTGACCTGATTTTATATACTGCAGCTATGGAAATGTAGTGCAATACTGCATTACATATTCCACCCATTTTAACTCTTTTTTAGTTCTATGCATAAACTTTCTCTGTGGCCCTTTGTTGACAGTAAAGACAGATCTAATGGTTTTCCCACATTTGAGAATAGTCAAAACTGGAAACTTAAAGGGAAATCTATTCGTACAATGTTTTCCTAAACACAGTGAGTAATACAGAGGTCATTTAAAGTTTACAGTTTGAAGACCAAGTTTAAACAAAATTTCCACTCAAATATCATTTGTATATCCTCATAACAGAGTGCAAACCTCACTATCACCCTCTGTTGGAACTTTGGAACACAGCAAACAGGCTAAAGTAGTAGGAACAAGCAAAGGAGGGGGAAAAAAGAAAGAAGAAAAAAATCAACATATGACAATAGACATATGAAATAGACCACTGATCATATACTTCACAATTTCTTGATAAATGTTTTCAACAGAGTTAAAGGACTGCAACCATGATTACAAACAAGGTGCACTGTTTCCAGACATAACTCCACTTCTTACTTTCTCAATTTCTGTGCAGTGTCTCATTCACACATTATCAAAATGTGCAAAACACTACCAAAAATTAATTGGTGTCATTTCTTCACATATATGCTGCAGAGTGACAAAAACTCAAAACTTAAAGCAATTTCACATTTTGTGAAGCACACAAGTGAAATCATAACAGTTTGTCGTCATCTCACCAGAAATATAAATTCATAAACCGTAGTTCATTACGCCACAAACTCAAGGTATTCAAACAAACTCAAATTTTTACAGAAGTATACCATGAACCTTCATAAATGGAGACAAATTTACAAAACATACAATCAGTATTGCTTTTACACAGTTACAAAAACTACTTCAGTTAAGTTTCTGTGATTGCACACACACACTGTGAACAGTGAATTTGTCCTCTGCATTTAACCCATCCACCAGTAGTGAACACACACACACCAGATGCAGTGGGCAGCATTCCTTGCACCCAGGGAGCATTGGGGTTAAGCATTAGGGCACACAGCTGTGGTTGTTGGGCTGGGAATAGAACCGGCAACCCTCCAGTCACAAGCCCATGAGGCACCGCTGGGATTCGAACCCAGGATCTCCTGTTTACTAGACAGGCGCTTTAACCAACTAAGCCATGGCACCTGGTCTGCCTGTTTTAATAAAGGGCAGTGTTAACTTTTGTCTGAGAACACATATTTCTCACAAAATACTCGACAAAAAAGTAAATCATTTAAATATGTGAGACAGATAATATGGAGTGTCTACCAACACTATGCACATATTCAGTAGGGAAGAAAACATAAAGCGACTCAATATAACAAAAGCAATATATCACGGTCTACCACTAACTCCATCAACGCCTCCACCTCATGAATAGCTCTTGACTGAAGAGACGGCTACGGTTCCAGCGGGAAAGATGCATCTGTGACTCAGATCAATTCCCTGTGCTACGCCAAATCTAAAAAAGGCAACATTCTAAAACGTGTGACTCAACTGCACACCTTTTTCACTGATTTAAATATATCCAATCATGATTCAGCCAACTGTGATACATTTGAAACTAAACACATTTCCCCTTTCTTTTTTTCTTTTGGACCGGGGTGGGACGCTTGTGTGGCTCCAGAATTTTGACAACCTTGTCTGCCGAAGGTGCCAGCTAAAAATAGGAGGATGTACAACACACTGGAGCCTCCCAGATTATTAAAGTCACTGTATCGGAATCGGACGTGATGAAGAAAAAGGGCAGCTGCGGAGAGGAAGGGTAAGATCCATTAAAAATAACACAAAAGAAACAGACTCTTTGTAAGGTGAACCAACAGAGGGAAATGTTTGGCCCCCACACATAGCTGTAAGCATTATTCAGTTGCACCCACTCTAACAAGTGAAAGGCATCCCTCGGGGACCAGGCAGTACTCTTCATTTTTGGCCGGGCTGCTGAGGTCTGTAAACATACTTGGTACTTCAGACACACTCGTTTCAAAGGAAAAGTTAAAGTACAAAACAGACATTGTTGTCTAAATTCAACAATTGTGTCCGTCGTGTTCAGTGAACAGAAATGTCCAGGCTGGGTTTGCCTATCAAACACAGCACTGCATTTCCTGAATCAACTGACTGCTTCAGACGTGAACCAGAGAAATTTTGAACATATTCAACCACATTCATTAATGATATTAAAAACAAAGCAAAACAAAAAACCTTGCATCCTAAAAAAAATGGAAAACGCAAGTATAAGAACGTAAGGCAAAAAAAGTATTGAAAATCAAGTTGCCTAAAATACATGTTGCTGTGTGGACAGCTTCCCGACTTGCTATGGAATTATGGGTTATTTAAAGCAATGAAAGAACATAAAGAAAGGACTTTACTTTTAACAAGAGGAGGAGGAATGCCTCCGAACAGGCTTTGTGATAAGGAACCAGGAAGCTGGATTTCTCGTGTTCCATAGGCCTTTGCACTCAATCTGTCATCTCACTGCTGTTAATCCAATGTCAGTAAGCAACACAGCTCAGGCTCCTGAGGGTTTTCTTTTTGTTGTGTGGTTAAATAAGAGAGTGCGTCCAGGCAAAAGGAATGTGTTTAAGCAGGTGGTTCAGTCTCATGGCTCTGTGATAGTAAGAAGGACTGTACCACCTCATCAGTGGCCCGGGGAGGTGCTGCTGATGTTCCTTTATAACTTTGGACACAGTATACTGCCTGTCTCTCAGTCTGTTCCAACTGGACATGATATTGTGGTATTCAAAGACTTTCTTGTAGTTCCCTACAGAGTTGTACAGTTTAATTAATATACAGTTTAATTGTAGTGAACCTCTAATCCACTGTAGCCTTCACTGAGCGTTTTCTTTCCCGTCAAAAGGAAGGGGTTGCAAAAAAAAAAAAAGTTGGAAACATAAAGCAGGAGAAAAATGTAAGAGAGTAGACTACACAGCGCTAATTCACAACCTCACCAACAGCAATGGAGTGCAGATAGAGTTTCTCTGCGTCTTTGCACTGGTTCATGCCGTAGTTGTAGAGAGAGGCCTGGTGACCAGCAGACAGGCCCACCTCATAATCCCCCTGTCCCAGCAGCTGCTCCTTGATTTCAATGGCTTTAATGTGCATCTCCTCAGACTCCTGATCAAGAGAGCGAGAGCAACACAAACATTGCAAACTGGAACAGGCTTAATTATACAGTGACACAAATTCTCATGTTTTAAATGAATCTATCACACAAATTACTCAATGCATCATGAGATACATAAACAAAGGTTCTTGCAGGACTGCTAACATGACTGAAATTGAGTGAGAATTGTCTTTCTGGTTCGATGGTAAAAAGTGGAGACAGTCTACTCACTTTACACTTGCATATGGACTGATACAGTCGGCCCAGGTTGCCGTAGCGTTTCGCTGTCTGGGCGTTAAACTGGCCAAAAGCTTTTCTGGCCAGCCAGAGGAAGGAGAGATGGAGATCATGAGCTTCTTGAAGTAGTTTCTCTTCAGCTTCTTTAATATGGCAGCCTGTTACAATCTCCTCCAGTATCAGAGCCGGGAAAAACACACTGCAACGAGACTTAATTTACCAGGCCACTGTATTTTGGTGAAAGGTCAGGAACTCAGTCCGAAACGCATCAAGATTAACTAAACAGCGGGCATGGGAGGCAGAGCTGTGGACTGATGAAAAACACTACCTTTCACTCTTTTGGAGGAGGTCAGCATTAGATGATCTTCTGGGAGAATGTGCGTGATGATGTCTATGGCACATTCAGCATGGAATATGAAAACACCGCAACACAACTCATAATAAATCAAAATACCCGCACCACTAAATCTTTCTGTGAGACTCATTTTGTGGCTGAACATTTCAGCAGTAGATAACCGAAAAGAGAATAGTGCATCTAAATAAAATGTGTGAAAGAAATTCAGCAGGTTTCAACAAGTTTAAATATTTATCATAAGAAATGAACTGCTCATTATTTGCGGGCTCTGTTCCAACTGAAGTAGCAATGTTTTTCTCAAATTTGCAAAATGAAAGGAGAAGAGACAAGCACAAAACGTTAAAAGAGAAATCTCAGGTTGGAATATTATACTCATCAAAACAATCATCTCAAACTGAGAACTGAGCTGAAGTTAAATGAGTACACACAATGCATTGTCAGGTTTGCCAGAGCTGTACTGAGGAACATAAGAGGAACATAAGCAAGGTCTTCATGTGCAGTAGCTACGTGGATGTTCCATCCTCCAACAACTGACTGCCGGATGTCAAGAGGTGTCTGGAATAGGAAGATACAATCAGCGTCAACATGCACTGGAAAAATCTATATGTAAGTATACGCAAAACAGGACAAACTTGAAACGCTCAGACTCACCTGGTAAACTGCCACAGACTGGCAGATGTTATCAACGTTTAGTCAGTAAAAGCCATAATCAAGGCGAGTGTCAGAAAATTTTTGGATGTTTATGACAAAAATGTTCCCTAAAAAGACAAAAAGATGCAGTTTAAATATGAGGTAGGGCTTAAGGCAAAAACAAATACCTATATACAGTAAGCGATTTGTAGGGGGATGAGGGGGATGCCATCCCCCCTTGTCAGCATAATGACTAAAATGCATCCCCCTTGTTAACCTGCCATCCCCAGATACATGCTATAGAGTAGTGCAAGTGTCCATTGGGCCATGTTAAAAAATAACAAATCACCTATTGCCTATATACCTACATTGAAAGACATCAATCATTTTGAACTGACCGTGCCAGTAATACAACAAGTTTTATCAGCTGTTCTGCCTCCCAGAACTCTCTCTTGACAACACAAGCCTGTAAGAGCATGTAGCTAAGACTAAGCATTATGATAAACAACAAATTTCATTTTAAAAGACAATAAAAATGACTTTGTGTAGTAAAAAACAGAAAATTATCTTAACAAGGCCCACAAAATAGTTTTCAACCTTCTACAAAACTGAAGAAAAAAAAAATTTCCATGGAACAACAGAATGACAGCATCTTTACCTTTGAGGCTTGTCTGAGAGCGTCTACCACTACTTTAACAGGCAAAATCCCATTAATCCCAATCCCATTAATCTCCTTCACAGCCCATACACACCACCTGTACGCCTGAGAAAAAGAAGAAAACAGAGTATTACATTACATAAATTACCATAAAACAAATGAACCTGAAGTCCAAATGAATGTTTTATTTGCTGAAATACCTCGTCATGACAGCTCTTGGTGAAGAGAAGTGTACAAAGTTCCTAGTACAACGCTGCTTTGTTGGCATGGTGACCACATTTCGCCAGTTTATCAATTATACGACTGAGCCAGCTTAGCTGTGTCCTCTCCTGGATGGTATTTGCAGTTGCCATTTCAGAAATGAAGCAGTCTAGCAAGAACAATAATAATAAAAAACTCAAGACATATTTTCAGTTTCTGTATTACGTGCATGAATTGCATATGAATGACAGTTTGTTGATGTGTGACTACATTATGTGAAAGGTGTAACTCACCTAACACAGCAATCAAAAACACAACACCAATGCAATGCAGAACTTCATCCTGTAGAGAGCACAGCTGCAGGCATTCCAGAAAGATCTTCTCTGTGTCGCCATACCGACCAGCATCTGACATGAAATCACTCGAAGGGGGACAGACCACTTTAAAAATGTCCACAACTCCAGCTTCACAGAATCATCTCAAATATGAACTGCACCAAGACAACTGTTTCCATAAACCCAACAGCATCCACACACACTCCCAAGAGATCCGGAAAACAGTTTGGCGAGACACCCTAACCCTAAAACAAACCCAAACTGAGCAGCTTTCTCTTTGACGTGGGTGTCGGATTCAGCTAAGTAGGAGCATCTACAGCAGAAGGAATTGGCAAGGTTTGAAACCACTTTCACACCGTGTTCCATAAGAGACTGAAAGCAATGGTGAAGCAGATGTCTACAAGAACAATAAGAAGGGGATCAAAAAAGTCCTGGGGAAACACAATGGAATATGAACATCATTGTTGTTAAATGCATTAAGATGTCAAGACTACTTGAACTGTTTTTTACTCTGAGGTGTTTATAGAGAAAGTTATTCATATTACAGTAACCCTATTAATGAGAATTCAGCGGGCTGTTGGGTGAGAATCAGATTTTTCAATAATTCTCTAAATGCTTCAATACCTTCTATACCTTTTGTTTTTCGTAAAGCAAACCTCAAAAAATCATTGACAGTGTTTATGTTTTGTCTAGGTGCTCATAAAGCAGGGTTATCACATGGCAAATATGGTACATAATACTTATTATGTGATGCCGGAAAGCTCCACTCCAAACTGACACAGTGGACCCTGCTGGTATAGCCAGAGAAAAACAATAACGGCAAAATAGGAGTGCCTCATTCATTCATTCATTCATTTCAGCTTTTACCTTTCAGTTCAAACTGAGAAATATGATTAGTTTACTGTTGGTCCCTGGAGACAAAGAATAAAGCGGTCACCTGTAACCTGCTTTATGATTTGACCGTTGTTCATAATGCCTAAACTCTTAAGAACAGACAACATTCTTGGTCAATGTGAAGATGGTTCCGACAAACAATTGCATTTAAAGCCCAGGGACAGGGGTTACGGTGTGAAAAGCTGTAGGGAAGTTTAACCACTATGGATCATGAAACTCCAACTTTAACTTTCTCCTAAAAAGGCACCCAGGTTATTGGTTAATTGATTTGTAACCACGTCTGTGACGCTTCATGAACTTTTGATTTGACCAGCGTGCCATACCTCATGACAAACTTGAGTGTTTACCCCCTTCTTTGGTGTGTGAAACTGAAAAACATAACTTCTCTTACTGACTCAGCATAAAGCCACTTGTATAGGCTTTTTGAAACTATCTTTAGTAATGTTAGTTACTTCCTGCTATCCTAGTGAGCAACTAGACAGCTGGTTAAACTGTGAAAATGAGTGACAACTGTTGGATAGTCCTAGCTTATAGTCAACATCAAACTGAGCATTTTCAGGGAGTGCTTGGATGTCTCTTCGAGATGGGCCATAGTTGTCAACAACAGAGTTTCTGGAGTCCAATGGAGCGAGGCTTCCATATTAAATCTGAAATGGGAAAACCTTTTGCAGGAGGCAGTCTAACAAGCACGAGAAGTATCCATGGCTGCAACTCGACCCTCTACCACTAGAGGGAGCCACTCTAACACTGTTAGCTCATATAATCAGCACCTCTGTGAGACAGCTGCCACTAGACCTGCCATAGTCAGCAAAGGTCTAACGTGAGCTGATGCCAGTGTGGGAGATTACGTAGAGGCTCCTAATCACAAGTACGACTAGGTCTTCGTCTTGGTCTGGTAGCATGGATGGTAAACTATTTCGTGCCTAAATGTTCATCAATGAATATGAATCCCAGATTTCTCTCTTTCTTACGAGAATTTAGATCATATCAAAGTGTCATATATCACGTTTGTGAGAAATTCATAACTCTCGTGTCTGCTTTTGAAATCTCATTTCGACTAAACTTAAACAAAAACATGGCTCTACACATAAACTATAAAGTAATTTAGAAATTAACTGAAATAATTAAGACAAATTAACACAACTCAAAAGCTCTTCTCCCACTGTTCTTATGGCGACATTAAACGCCATACCCTAACAACACTCTGGTGCAATGTTGACATCTTGGGGCAAAAGAATATAACTGCATTTCACGAGTAAACATAGTTAACGTCCGACATTTTTATTCACAGCGATAGTCTGAGTTTAGTGCATTACAATGAAGCTTGAATTATACTAAACCTTAGCATATTTAAATCGATAAAGAGCATTTGCTCACATTTTTTCCGTATGTATTCCTACATGTTAACAAATTCATTTCTTATTGTAAGATAACGTTTCAGGAATAACGAGTGGCTTGTCCTAACTCAATAAGAAGAACACCGACAACATCAACCTACGTTTTGAATGATTCATGTTTTATACTTTTGGACAAATGCGATTCATACTGAGCAGAGTAAACTGTTGTGGGGAAACATTACATACAGTAGGCTACATTATATTGCTGTTTGATATGTAATTATCCACTTTTGACAAGCAGCTTAAATACAAGAATGTTTAAGAAGTTGTTATGTATTTGTTATGAATGTGCTATGCAATGTATACTTCATTTTGATAAAAAATGAATAAATAAATGGTTCTTATTTATTTGTTTGTTTGTTTACCGATCAAGTGGTTATGGTTCCCCTAAAACCGTACTAAAATGATATGGAATTAAAGGTGATTGTGACGTGACGTTAACGTTCTATTCTAGTTCGTAATAAAGCTGTAGGCGATGAAAAGTGCATAGCTTTCAAGTTCGAAGCAGAGCGACCTCAATCGACGGACACGGTGAGATTCATTTACTGAGAAATAGGTAAGGTGTGTTTGTCGTTCTTTACTCAACTCGCTGTGAAATCTATCTATCTATCTATCTATCTATCTATCTATCTATCTATCTATCTATCTACCTATTTATGTATTTATATTTTCCTATCCTAGATTCCCAAAGCGCAACTCACAATGAGTTCTCGAATTATTAGCGATGTTTCCCTTAATGATGACATGAAAATAACACAGGTGAGGTCGCCAGTACTTGATGATTTATACAGCACAAGTAAAAGTATTTTAGACTTGCTAAGAATCAGAATAAAAGACTGAAGTTTTCTATTGATCTCGCGAAGGTGCTAGCCTCTCCAATGACCGCTACTGAAGCCGAAATCACCTCAAAGGGGCTGAAAGACAGGCGCACTTTCGCCGACCTTTTCAAAAGAACAGCAGACGGCCAGAGACCTGAAGTAAGTCATGACACCATGGAGATATGCAAACTGACTCACAAGCATACAGACACTCACATGCACACACGCACCCCAAGCCAGGTCTAACATGTTTAAATTCATATATAATCTGTCTGTTAAAATTGCACAAGTAAATTTAGCCATTGTAATACAGTTGAATTGAGTCAGCTTATCACAGTTTACTACACAGCTGGACGAGAGCCTGAGTGTTCTTCTCTCCTCTCATTCTCTCAGTTCACCAACTTTGGCACACAGCAGGTGCCCACAGACGTTCCAGGTAAATGTCAGACTGAAAAAGTGGAACGGAAAAAGACAGTCCTGAAGGAATGTGTCACAGGCAATGGAGTGCACCAAAAAACACAGGTGAGGTCGCCCATGTGCAGTGACCAGTGGCAAACAACAGTGTGTAAGATTTGCAGCTGAGAAGATGAGGTTATAAGTTGAATTTTTTGGGACTTTTCAGAAGCTTCTCCATAAGGTGAACGTCATCCTGGACAAAGTGACGGCCAACAAATTTGATGAATTAATGGTTCGTCTGATGGCCCTTTCGGTGAACACTGAGGAGAAGCTGCAAATGCTGGTGGCTGTCATCCATGAGAAGGCCATGGAGGAGACAGCCTTATGTAATGTATTTGCGAAAATGTGCCACTCCCTGGCTAAGGTATGTTTTGTGATGGGAGATAGACTTGTAATGTAAACTTTTTTTTTCTAAGCTGCACTTTCTCCAAGTCCTAAGTCTCTGTTGCTATAGTACAGCTTCAAGTTGCTGGGATGGAGCAAGCTGGTACCTCTGTGGACTTCTTTAAATTGTCACTTAGACTCATAAATATGTATACACAATCACACAAACAGGCATATTACAACCTCTATAGGAGTCTACAATTGCATAGAAATGCTTAGTTTGAAAACTGGATACAAATATTGAATCATTCTGATTCATGTGACAAAACTGACTCAAAGTGAAATCACATCGGTGTGACATAACATTCTTCTACCATTTGTTTTGAATGTGTATGAAGAGTTTCAGACTGTATTTGAAAGTGTGTAGCAATTTTGTGATTACATGTGGGTTCAGGAATGTACATGTATGTGTAATTGATGTGTTTTTCCTGAGCATTCACCTGTCTGTGTATCTCTGTGTTCAGCATAACTGGCTGTCGCCCAGGCGGGACCATGAACCCAACGGCATTCAGGCCGAGTCGTTCAGATCCGTGCCTTCGCCAGCACGTCTGGAACAAGACTCTCTGAAGCAAAAAGCAAACATATTTGTCTCAATCATACACTTGTTCTCCGTCCTGCATATTCCTGTCTCTCATTCTGCCTTTCTGTATTGCAGCTTGAAGTACCTGTGCCCTACCAGCCCGGGAGATCGGTGACTTTCCACAGACTCCTCCTGAGACGATGCAAGGCGGAGTTCGAAAGGGACGAGGTCCACGACCCAGTTGTAATGAAGAAGAAGAGGCAGCTGGACTTGGCAACAACGGTACCCGTCCTTAAGAACGCTAAGACGTAGAGCTCAGTCCTTGTTAAAAGTCCATGACTTACTGGGAGACTTCTCTTCAGGATTGGATTCAATGATATGACTTTTTGACACTTTGTGGATGGTGTTGAGCCATTTGGAATGATGGTAAGGTTTTGTGACACCCTGCTCCTCTTTCTCTCCCTCATCCTGACTCAGGCGCGCGAGCAGGAGCAGCTTGAGAGGGACCTCGCGAAAGCTAAAGAGAGAGCTCTCTGCCGCTCCACCGGAAATATCAGGTTCATCAGCGAACTGTTTAAGATGAACATGATTTCTGAGAGCGTCGTGCTTGGATGCGTGGTGAAGCTGCTGCGGAGCCTTAGTAAAGAGAGTGCAGTGTGCCTCTCCACTTTGTTAACGGCTGTTGGCAAAAACCTGGACACCCCAAAAATGAAGGTAAGTGACCTTTGAGTTATGACTAGCACAGAGGCGTGAGGGGGATGGTAAATATTAGGTATTTGGCATCTGTCTTAGTTCATTATCAAAAAAAGATGGTGCAGAAGTTGTGGTAGGCACCTTTAAGAATTTTTCCTTTTAGTTCTTTTCTGACACATTATCTGTTCTAAATCTCTTAAAGACAAAGTCATTCTGACCATAAGATGTCGGTCGCTTGGTGTAATGTGCTGATTGCAGAAACATTATTCCTTATGGTATCTTTTTCTAAATGGATTTTGTAATAATGGCATTGCCTGGATAAGTCATTTTTAACAAGGCTATGAGATGATATGAGAATGGAGAACCAACCATGACCTTATGTGACCTCTGTTGAACCTCAATGGACAGCCCCAGATGGACTACTGTTTCAACGTCATTTCAAAAATTCCGAATGACGTGAAGATGCCATTGGAGACACGCATCATGCTACGTCACGTGATGGAACTCAGACTGGTGAGTGCGTGTATGGGGGTGTTAGTTGTAATTGTAACATTTGTTCTACAGTTTGTATAGAAAGTGTATTTGTGCTGGATTTAGGATTACATTTAGGTTTAAGAATATAGATTGAGATGCTTATGTCAGCTGCTTTGAATCCCTCTATGTTTTTGTGTGTCCAGCATAATTGGATTTTGCCCGAGAGGGACGGACACCCACAGCTCTGTTCAGGCCCTGGAACCTGAACCCGCTCCAACTGCTGTGGCGACCACTTCTCCCAGCATGAACAACAGTACCCCACCAGCTCCATCTGTTGATATTAGACTCGTACAAACTGCAGCCAGTGACTCCTCTGAGTTGACTGAGGATTCAGAAAAGTTGCTGAGTGGTGCAGGGGACTCCCAGGTCAAATCCAAGGGACCTGAGGAGAGTCACATCTTGGCTGAGCTACCAAAGGAGAAATTAGGGAGACAGTTAGCTGAGGTGAGATATAAAACTTCAGAAATGGACAAAAAGGCAGACCTGCTCTCTTTCTCTTTGTCTCTGCCTGTCACACAGGCGCATATTGCTAATAAATGCCAAAGTGTCAGTAATCCCTGTACATCTTGTAACTATATATTTAGACAACCATATTTTATTGTTGTAGAGCACTTGATAGCACTGATTCAGCTTGTTGTAGTGTGGTAACTTTTAAAGATAATGAGATCAGTGTGAGTTCAGGCCTTTCCACCACCTGTTGACTTGGTTGTTGTGATTGGACAGCAGCTTGAGTGTCATGTTTTTCTCCTCTCTCGCTCTCTCAGTCTAGCGAATTTACTCTGCAGCACAAACAACCACGCGGTATCATCACCGAGAAATCTTCAGGTGAAAAGAGAGAGCTGAAAAAGGCAGAGAATGCCTGGAAGCCAGCCATGAAGAGGCAACCTGTCCATATGGATCCAGAGATCCAGGAGACACAGGTGAGGTCGCTAACGCACAGTGACCAGTGGCTAACAGCTGTGTCTGTAAGAGTGTGTCAGACTTACAGCTGAACAGGCAAAGTTCCAATCTGAATTTTGTTTGTTTCTTTATGGCCGTTCAGGAAGTCCTCCGCAAGGTCCGCGGCATCCTAAACAAAGTGATGCCGGAGAAATTGGACAAGCTGGTGGAGCAAATGGCCGACCTCCCCATCAACAGCGAGGAGAGGCTCCAGAGTGTGGTGGACATGATCTTCAACAGGGCTGTGGAAGAACCTGGGTTCACTGCGCTCTATGCCAGCATGTGCCGCTGCTTGGCTAAAGTAAAGTATTCTATTATAAGAAGTACATTTGTAGTTTTTACTAAACTGTGGCTTAAATACGTCTCCTTGCCCCATAGACATTATTGAGTTATGCCAGTGGTCCATTTTGTCTTATTGGTGTTGTTCCTTATGATTTGTAGAGAAGAAACATTCCTGTAGACTGTGCTTGGACTCTGTCCTGCATATTCCCCATCTCATTTTTTTTTCTTTTTCGTACTGCAGATAGAAGTGCCCATGTCAGATAGGCCCTACAGCACTGTGACCTTCCGCAGACTCCTGCTTCGGCGCTGTAAGGCAGAGTTTGAGAAGGTTGAGATGCACACCTTCTCATCTGATAAGGTACACAAGCAGTTAGAGTCATCAGCATTGGTAGCCATCACACACAGTGAGCAAACATACACCTTAGTCCTCATTAACAATGCCTAGATGTGTCAGGAAACATCCCATCAGCACTGAATTCCATGTCTTTTTGCTCTTTCACTTATTCAGGATGCTGTATTTGCAGATTGAGGTATTTGAGCTTTTGAAATATTTTAGCTTTTGGATTGATGTGAAGCTTTCTGACATATTGCTTTTCTCTCTCTCTCTCTCTCTCTCTCTCTCTCTCTCTCTCATGCAGGCTACAGGGGAGCAGACAAAGCAGGAGCTGGCCACAGCTAAAGAGAAAGCTTGTCGCAGCTCCATTGGGACTGTGAGATTCCTTGGTGAGCTCTTCAAAGTGAAGATGGTTGCCAAGCTCACTATTTTTGAATGTGTGGAGAGGCTTGTGGAGAGGTTCAGTGAACTGAGCCTACAGTGCCTCTCCACGCTCCTGACGACGGTCGGCCAGGAGCTTAACGAAATGCAGGTAAATCACTTTTAGGTTATCGCTGTGACTGATGTGTGAGAGCCGCAAATTATGTATATTTGGCATCTCATTCAGTTCAGTGTAAATCAGCACTGACCAACTCTCTCTCTCTCTGATATCTGTCTTCTACATATAGTCTCAAATGGACTTATATGTAATGTCCATTGAAAAAGCTGTAAAACAAGGCATGCCATCATCACACGTCCTCTATCTGCTGCAGGACATGATGGAGCTCAGAGAGGTGAGTATGTGTATTAAGTCACAGAAGAGGAATAAACACTTTTAATACATTTTAATGTTTCTCCTCACAACTAAAAATAAAAAAGTAAAAGAAAAGTGAGAAAAAAGAAAAATTGAAGAGATTTTGAAAGTTCCTTGTGAATGTTCATTTATGATTATGTGCGGTATGCACAGTGAAAGAGATTCTGTCAGTTATATGAGTCATTTCAAATGCAGGAAAACAGCTTGTTGTTTGACTTGTAATGACATGAATCCCTTTCTTTGTGTTTGTGTTCAGTGAAACACACAGGCCAGTTCTTGGTTCAAAGACCATCAAAGTCCATGAGGGGGCACAGTGGCAGCGGTAGGATCAGTCAGGGATGGCTCATCAGAAAGGAGTCTTTTGTTTTGTTTTGTTTTCTTTTCTTTTTTGTCAGTAAGCAAGCCAACAAGACCTGACAATAAAATACCATATTATAAAAAAGTTTTACAGTGATTAAATTAGGGAAAAATAAATTAACTGTGCAACAGGTAACATCACATGCGGTATACTTTTACAGTAAATTCATATAATACATATACAGGTGAATTACAAGAATTACAAGAATTATAAGAATTACAAGGTGATAGACTTAGGCAAATGATAGATTTAATCAAAAGCTTGAATTTACATTGGCTGGCTTTATTAGCATAAAAAAAAACCACAGGGTGTCCTGGTACAATTATGCTTTGAAAATAAACCAGCCATAACATCCTGTTTGAATAAGCCTGGAGACAAACACAGGTATTAACATTACATTTTCTACAGTTAAGAGAAGAAATCACTTTCATTTCTAAGTACTTACCTGAAAGTCAGTTTGTAATGTATAAATTAGTGTGCCATAGTTTAGAGAACGAGAGTATATTATTGCACATTTCACTCCTACATAGCCTTACATGGTAAAGCTCCATCTGCACCTCCAGCTCCATCCCAACTTTTACTAATGCCAGGTGTGTTCCACCTAATCAAAACTGGGGCATATGCTATACGTGTGGGAACTCAGGTGAGTTTTATGTGACACTGTTACTACTACCATTACTACTAATAATGATAGTCGTCATCATCATCATCATAAATGCAGTATTTAATCTCACCACTCTTACTATACTGGTGGGACCGTCCTCACTGCTGATGCGTTAATATGAACGTGTACATTTTAAACTCAGAATGAAGATCCAAGGATAGGGCTGGTGGCCATTGTGGCTGCAGGGATGTTAACCCTCCGTAGGACATTGGCATTGTTCCCTTGATCAAGACATGTAACCCAATAAATTGCCCCAGAGAAACAGCACCATGGTTCCATGTTCCCTACCTTGGCCAAGGGCCTCACTTCAGCTTGCACAGAGAGCCACTTTTCAGACAGCATTTGACAGACAAGTGGAGGGAAAAGTCCATGGAGAACAGGAGATGAAAACAAAAGTTTGATGAAAAATATGTTGGCACTGTTCCCCAGGAAAGGGAAACTGCCACAGCTCCTTTAAAGGAGGAGAAAATGTTTTTCACCATCATTGTGCCTAAAAAACTAATTCACCATTCACTGCTCTTCAGCTAATGCCTGAAGATGTTAAGATGCTGTTTGTTTTTCCATGTGTTGGCTGCATTTGTTAGCTGCTCACAGATTCTATGAGTTGCGTAGGATCAGAATGCAGGCCTGATCAGCTGTAGCACTGTGACTTTCGGCCCATCACCAAGGTACAGGCAGCATTACCAGGGAAATAAAGAATGTAAACAGTCACTCCTCTGACAATATGACAGTTGACGATTTGACTCTGTATGACAAGTGACCAGCTGAATTTAGAGCCCCTGAATGTCTACTCTTTGGCTTTTTAGGTGCCTGTGGATGAATGGGGTATTTTCTGTCTGTACTGTTTATATATGAGAAGGCTTAGACCGGCCTCCTAAAAGCTAATTAAGTTCTTGGGGGAGGTGTGCTTTTGTACCAGGGTAAGAATGTGAGAGGAGACCACTCGTGTTTGTACACTGTACAAATCCCCCACACGTTATTGACCTTTGTGTATCATTCAATAGAGTTAACACATTTTTCAGCAGTTTCTTAGCTAATGCATTCAGGTAGCTAGGGGCTCCGGTGAATTTTATTTGACAGTATATAACACTGTTACTACATCACCAAAACTACTACCACTATCACTACTACTACTACAATAACAACTACCACTACAGGTCTCTCTCTGACATCTACCTTCTGTCCACAAATAGCTTCTAATGGACCAATACTCAAGGTGCATTGAAGAAGTTGTGAAAGAAGGCGCACGATCATCAAGCGTATGTCTCCTTTTGCAGGACCTGATAGAGCTCAAGAGAGGTAAGTATGTGGTAAGTAATAGATGAGTAATAAGGGACACTATCTTAATGTGTTTTAATGTTTTTTCCCTCACAATGAATAACAATTTAGAATAAAGCAAAAAAAAAAAAGTTTAAGAGATTTTGGAGGCCTGAAAGCAATGGTGAAGCAGATGTCTACAAGAACAATAAGAAGGATCAGAAGGATTAGGGGATCAGAAAAGTCCTGGGGAAACACAATGGAATATGAACATCATTATCATGTCAAGACTACTTGAACTGTTTTTTTTACTCCGAGGTGTTTATTGAGAAAGTTATTCATATTACAGTAACCCTATTAATGAGAATTCAGTGGGCTGTATGGTGAAAATCAGATTTTTCAATACATCTCTAAATACTTCAATACTTTTTATGCCTTTTGTTTTTCATAAAACAAACCTCAACAAAATCATTGACCGTGTTTATGTGCAAAGAGTTTGTCTAAGTATTCATAAAGTAGGGTTATCACAGGGCCCGCAGTACTCTGGCAAAGACTGCTAACTCTGAGAGCTCCACTCCAAACTGACACAGTGGACCCTGCTGGTATAACTAGAGAAAAACAATAACAGCAAAACAGGAGTGCCTCATTCATTCATTCATTCATTTCAGCTTTTACCTTTGTTGTGTCTTTTTTTGTATGTGTGTGTCAAAATAGGTAATTGGCAATTGTGACGTTACAGGGGATTTAAATTCTCCGCCTTTCAACTGTGCATAACAGCAGCCTGGGTCTTTGTGCATACTTGGGCTAGGCTGGCTGAGGTGACGTCATACATTTGAAAATGGCCCGAATTGTGCGGATCCAAATATTCCCTCTTTATTTTCTAAATTTGTCCCATAACTCACAATAAAACTTTGAAGAGTAAATTCGTTGTCCGCAATTGAAATTCCACTACAACCTTTTAGTTCAAATTGAGAAATATGATTAGTTTACTGTTGGTCCCTCTTAAGAACATGCAAAATCCTTGGTCAATGTGAAGATGGTTCCGACAAACAATTGCATTTAAAGCCCAGGGACAGGGGTTACGGTGTGAAAAGCTGTAGGGAAGTTTAACCACTATGGACCATGAAACTCCAACTTTAACTTTCTCCTAAAAAGGCACCCCGGTTATTGCTTAATTGATTTGTAACCACGTCTGTGGAGTTTCATGAACTTTTGATTTGACCAGCGTGCCATACCTCATGACAAACTTGAGTGTTTACCCCCTTCTTTGGTGTGTGAAACTGAAAAACATAACTTCTCTTACTGACTCAGCATAAAGCCACTTGTAGAGGCTTTTTGAAACTATCTTTAGTAATGTTAGTTACTTCCTGCCATCCTAGTGAGCAATTAGACAGCTGGTTAAACTGTGAAAATGAGTGACAACTGTTGGATAGTCCTTAGCTCATAGTCAACATCAAACAGAGCATTTTCAGGGAGTGCTTGGATGTCTCTTTGAGATGGGCCATAGTTGTCAACAACAGAGTTTCTGGAGTCCAATGGAGCGAGGCTTCCATATTAAATCTGAAATGGGAAAACCTTTTGCAGGAGGCAGTCTAACAAGCACGAGAAGTATCCATGGCTGCAACTCGACCCTCTACCACTAGAGGGAGCCACTCTATCACTGTTAGCTCGTATAATCAGCACCTCTGTGAGACAGCTGCCACTAGACCTGTCAGAGTCAGCAAAGGTCTAACGTGAGCTGATGCCAGTGTGGGAGATTACGTAGAGGCTCCTAATCACAAGTACGACTAGGTCTTCGTCTTGGTCTGGTAGCATGGATGGTAAACTATTTCGTGCCTAAATGTTCATCAATAAATATGAATCCCAGATTTCTCTCTTTCTTACAAGAATTTAGATCATATCAAAGTGTCATTTATCACGTTTGTGAGAAATTCATAACTCTCGTGTCTGCTTTTGAAATCTCATCTCGACTAAACTTAAACAAAAACATGGCTCTACACATAAACTATAAAGTAATTTAGAAATGAACTGAAATAATTAAGACAAATTAACACAACTCAAAAGCTCTTCTCCCACTGTTCTTATGGCGACATTAAATGCCATACCCTAACAACACTCTGGTGTAATGTTTACATCTTGTGGCAAAAGAATATAATTGCATTTCACGAGTAAACGTAGTTAACGTCCGACATTTTTATTCACAGCAATAGTCTGAGTTTAGTGCATTACAATGAAGCTTGAATTATACTAAACTTTAACCTATTTAAATCGATAAAGAGCATTTGCTCACATCTTTTATGTTATGTATTCATACATGTCGGCGGTTAACAAATTAATTTCTTATTGAAAGATAACGTTTCAGGAATAACTAGTGGCTTGTCCTAACTCGATAAGAAGAACACCGACAACATCAACCTACGTTTTGAATGATTCATGTTTTATACTTTTGGACAAAGGCGATTCATACTGAGCAGAATAAACTGTTGGGGGGAAACATTATATACAGTAGGCTACATTATATTGCTGTTTGATATGTAATTATCCACTTTTGACAAGCAGCTTAAAAACAAGGATGTTTAAGAAGTTGTTATGTATTTGTTATGAATGTGCTATGCAACTTTAATTTGTGGAAGACTGTAGACAAGCGATTAAAAAAGCAGGGAAATAAATGTATACTTCATTTTGATAAAAAATGAATAAATAAATGGTTCTTATTTATTTGTTTGTTTGTTTACTGATCAAGTGGTTATGGTTCCCCTAAAACCGTACTAAAATGATATGGAATTAAAGGTGATTGTGACGTGACGTTAACGTTCTATTCTAGTTCGTAATAAAGCTGTAGGCTTTCAAGTTCGAAGCAGAGCGACCTCAATCGACGGACACGGTGAGATTCATTTACTGAGAAATAGGTAAGGTGTGTTTGTCGTTCTTTACTCAACTCGCTGTGAAATCTATCTATCTATCTATTTATGTATTTATATTTTCCTATCCTAGATTCCAAAAGCGCAACTCACAATGAGTTCACGAATTATTAGCGACGTTTCCCTTAATGAGGACATGAAAATAACACAGGTGAGGTCGCCAGTACTTGATGATTTATACAGCACAAGTAAAAGTATTTTAGACTTGCTAAGAATCAGAATAAAAGACTGAAGTTTTCTATTGATCTTGCGAAGGTGCTAGCCTCTCCAATGACCGCTACTGAAGCCGAAATCACCTCAAAGGGGCTGAAAGACAGGCGCACTTTCGCAGACCTTTTCAAAAGAACAGCAGACGGCCAGAGACCTGAAGTAAGTCATGACACCATGGAGATATGCAAACTGACTCACAAGCATACAGACACTCACATGCACACACGCACCCCAAGCCAGGTCTAAAATGTTTATATTCATACATAATCTGTCTGTTAAAACTGCACAAGTAAATTTAGTCATTTTAATACAGTTGAATTGACTCAGCTTATCACAGTTTACTACACAGCTGGACGAGAGCCTGAGTGTTCTTCTCTCCTCTCATTCTCTCAGTTCACCAACTTTGGCACACAGCAAGTGCCCACGGATGTTCCAGGTGAATGCTTGACTGAAAAAGTGGAACGGAAAAAGACAGTCCTGAAGGAATGTGTCACAGGCAATGGAGTGCACCAAAAAACACAGGTGAGGTCGCCCATGTGCAGTGACCAGTGGCAAACAACAGTGTGTAAGACTTGCAGCTGAGAAGATGAGGTTATAAGTTGAATTTTTTGGGACTTTTCAGAAGCTTCTCCATAAGGTGAACATCATCCTGGACAAAGTGACGGCCAACAAATTTGACGAGTTAATGGTTCGTCTGATGGCCCTTTCGGTGAACACTGAGGAGAAGCTGCAAATGCTGGTGGCTGTCATCCATGAGAAGGCCATGGAGGAGACAGCCTTATGTAATGTATTTGCGAAAATGTGCCACTCCCTGGCTAAGGTATGTTTTGTGATGGGAGATAGACTTGTAATGTGAACTTTTTTTTTGTAAGCTGCACTTGCTCCAAGTCCTAATTCTCTGTTGCTATAGTGCAGCTTCAAGTTGCTGGGATGGAGCAAGCTGGTACCTCTGTGGACTTCTTTAAATTGTCACTTAGACTCATAAATATGTATATACAATCACACAAACAGGCATATTACAACCTCTATAGGAGTCTACAATTGCATAGAACTGCTTAGTTTGAAAATTGGATACAAATATTGAATCATTCTGATTCATGTGACAAAACTGACTCAAAGTGAAATCACATCGGTGTGACATAACATTCTTCTACCATTTGTTTTGAATGTGTATGAAGAGTTTCAGAGTGTATTTGAAAGTTTGTAACAGTTTTGTGATTACATGTGGGTTCAGGAATGTACATGTATGTGTAATTGATGTGTTTTTCCTGAGCATTCACCTGTCTGTGTATCTCTGTGTTCAGCATAACTGGCTGTTGCCCAGGCGGGACCATGAACCCAACGGCATTCAGGCCGAGTCGTTCAGATCCGTGCCTTCGCCAGCACGTCTGGAACGAGACTCTCTGAAGCAAAAAGCAAACATATTTGTCTCAATCATACACTTGTTCTCCGTCCTGCATATTCCTGTCTCTCATTCTGTCTTTGTGTATTGCAGCTTGAAGTACCTGTGGCCTACCAGCCCGGGAGGTCGGTGACTTTCCACACACTCCTCCTGAGACGATGCAAGGCGGAGTTTGAAAGGGATGAGGTCCACGACCCAGTTGTAATAAAGAAGAAGAGGCAGCTGGACTTGGCAACAACGGTACCCGTCCTTAAGAACGCTAAGACATAGAGCTCAGTCCTTGTTAAAAGTCCATGACTTACTGGGGGACTTCTCCTCAGGATTGGATTCAATGATATGACTTTTTGACACTTTGTGGATGGTGTTGAGCCATTTGGAATGATGGTAAGGTTTTGTGACACCCTGCTCCTCTTTCTCTCCCTCATCCTGACTCAGGTGCACGAGCAGGAGCAGCTTGAGAAGGACCTTGCAAAAGCTAAAGAGAGAGCTCTCTGCCGCTCCACCGGAAACATCAGGTTCATCAGCGTACTGTTTAAGATGAACATGATTTCTGAGAGAGTCGTGCTTGGATGCGTGGTGAAGCTGCTGCAGAGCCTTAGTAAAGAGAGTGCAGTGTGCCTCTCCACTTTGTTAACGGCTGTTGGCAAAGACCTGGACACCCCAAAAATGAAGGTAAGTGACCTTTGAGTTACGACTAGTACAGAGGCGTGAGGGGGATGGTAAATATTAGGTATTTGGCATCTGTCTTAGTTCATTATCCAAAAAAGATGGTGCAGATGTTGTGGTAAGCACCTTTAAGAATTTTTCCTTTGAGTTCTTTTCTGACACATTATCTGTCCTAAATCTCTTAAAGACAAAGTCATTCTGACCATAAGATGTCGATCGCTTGGTGTAATGTGCTGATTGCAGAAACATTATTCCTTATGGTATCTTTGTCTAAATGGATTTTGTAATAATGGCATTGCCTGGATAAGTCATTTTTAACAAGGCTATGAGATGATATGAGAATGGAGAACCAACCATGACCTTATGTGACCTCTGTTGAACCTCAATGGACAGCCCCAGATGGACTACTGTTTCAACGTCATTTCAAAAATTCCGAATGACGTGAAGATGCCATTGGAGACACGCATCATGCTACGTCACGTGATGGAACTCAGACTGGTGAGTGCGTGTATGGGGGTGTTAGTTGTAATTGTAACATTTGTTCTACAGTTTGTATAGAAAGTGTATTTGTTCTGGATTTAGGATTACATTTAGGTTTAAGAATATAGATTGAGATGCTTATGTCAGCTGCTTTACCTTATGTTTTTGTGTGTCCAGCATAATTGGATTTTGCCCGGAGAGGACGACACCCACAGCTCTGTTCAGGCCCTGGAACCTGAACCCGCTCCAACTGCTGTGGCGACCACTTCTCCCAGCATGAACAACAGTACCCCACCAGCTTCATCTGTTGATATTAGACTCGTACAAACTGCAGCCAGTGACTCCTCTGAGTTGACTGAGGCTTCAGAAAAGTTGCTGAGTGGTGCAGGGGACTCCCAGGTCAAATCCAAGGGACCTGAGGAGAGTCACATCTTGGCTGAGCTACCAAAGGAGAAATTAGGGAGACAGTTAGCTGAGGTGAGATATAAAACTTCAGAAATGGACAAAAAGACAGACCTGCTCTCTTTCTCTTTGTCTCTGCCTGTCACACAGGCGCATATTGCTAATAAATGCCAAAGTGTCAGTAAACCCTGTACATCTGTAACTATATATTTAGACAACCATATTTTATTGTTGTAGAGCACTTGATAGCACTGATTCAGCTTGTTGTAGTGTGGTAACTTTTAAAGATGATGAGATCAGTGTGAGTTCAGGCCTTTCCACCACCTGTTGACTTGGTTGTTGTGATTGGACAGCAGCTTGAGTGTCATGTTTTTCTCCTCTCTCGCTCTCTCAGTCTAGGGAATTTACTCTGCAGCACAAACAACCACGCGGTATCATCACCGAGAAATCTTCAGGTGAAAAGAGAGAGCTGAAAAAGGCAGAGAATGCCTGGAAGCCAGCCATGAAGAGGCAACCTGTCCATATGGATCCAGAGATCCAGGAGACACAGGTGAGGTCGCTAACGCACAGTGACCAGTGGCTAACAGCTGTGTCTGTAAGAGTGTGTCAGACTTACAGCTGAACAGGCAAAGTTCCAATCTGAATTTTGTTTGTTTCTTTATGGCCGTTCAGGAAGTCCTCCGCAAGGTCCGCGGCATCCTAAACAAAGTGATGCCGGAGAAATTGGACAAGCTGGTGGAGCAAATGGCCGACCTCCCCATCAACAGCGAGGAGAGGCTCCAGAGTGTGGTGGACATGATCTTCAACAGGGCTGTGAAAGAACCTGGGTTCACTGCGCTCTATGCCAGCATGTGCCGCTGCTTGGCTAAAGTAAAGTATTCTATTATAAGAAGTACATTTGTAGTTTTTACTAACTTGGGGCTTAAATACGTCTCCTTGCCCCATAGACATTATTGAGTTATGCCAGTGGTCCATTTTGTCTTATTGGTGTTGTTCCTTATGATTTGTAGAGAAGAAACATTCCTGTAGACTGTGCTTGGACTCTGTCCTGCATATTCCCCATCTCATTTTTTTTTCTTTTTCGTACTGCAGATAGAAGTGCCCATGTCAGATAGGCCCTACAGCACTGTGACCTTCCGCAGACTCCTGCTTCGGCGCTGTAAGGCAGAGTTTGAGAAGGTTGAGATGCACACCTTCTCATCTGATAAGGTACACAAGCAGTTAGAGTCATCAGCATTGGTAGCCATCCTGCACAGTGAGCAAACATACACCTTAGCCCTCAAAATGCCTAGATGTGTCAGGAAACATCCCATCAGCACTGAATTCCGTGTCTTTTTGCTCTATCACTTATTTTGCATGCTGTATTTGCAGATTGAGGTATTTGAGCTTTTGAAATATTTTAGCTTTTGGATTGATGTGAAGCTTTCTGACATATTGCTCTTCTCTCTCTCTCTCTTTCTCTCTCTCATGCAGGCTACAGGGGAGCAGACAAAGCAGGAGCTGGCCACAGCTAAACAGAAAGCTTGTCGCAGCTCCATTGGGACTGTGAGATTCCTTGGTGAGCTCTTCAAAGTGAAGATGGTTGCCAAGCTCACTATTTTTGAATGTGTGGAGAGGCTTGTGGAGAGGTTCAGTGAACTGAGCCTACAGTGCCTCTCCACGCTCCTGACGACGGTCGGCCAGGAGCTTAACGATGGCAAAATGCAGGTAAATCACTTTTAGGTTATCGCTGTGACTGATGTGTGAGAGCCGCAAATTATGTATATTTGGCATCTCATTCAGTTCAGTGTAAATCAGCACTGACCAACTCTCTCTCTCTCTGATATCTGTCTTCTACATATAGTCTCAAATGGACTTATATGTAATGTCCATTGAAAAAGCTGTAAAACAAGGCATGCCATCATCACACGTCCTCTATCTGCTGCAGGACATGATGGAGCTCAGAGAGGTGAGTATGTGTATTAAGTCACAGAAGAGGAATAAACACTTTTAATACATTTTAATGTTTCTCCTCACAACTAAAAATAAAAAAGTAAAAGAAAAGTGAGAAAAAAGAAAAATTGAAGAGATTTTGAAAGTTCCTTGTGAATGTTCATTTATGATTATGTGTGGTATGCACAGTGAAAGAGATTCTGTCAGTTATAGGAGTCATTTCAAACGCAGGAAAACAGCTTGTTGTTTGACTTGTAATGACATGAATCCCTTTCTTTGTGTTTATGTTCAGTGAAACACACAGGCCAGTTCTTGGTTCAAAGACCATCAAAGTCCATGAGGGGGCACAGTGGCAGCGGTAGGATCAGTCAGGGATGGCTCATCAGAAAGGAGTCTTTTGTTTTGTTTTGTTTTCTTTTCTTTTTTGTCAGTAAGCAAGCCAACAAGACCTGACAATAAAATACCATATTATAAAAAAGTTTTACAGTGATTAAATTAGGGAAAAATAAATTAACTGTGCAACAGGTAACATCACATGCGGTATACTTTTACAGTAAATTCATATAATACATATACAGGTGAATTACAAGAATTACAAGAATTATAAGAATTACAAGGTGATAGACTTAGGCAAATGATAGATTTAATCAAAAGCTTGAATTTACATTGGCTGGCTTTATTAGCATAAAACAAACCACAGGGTGTCCTGGTACAATTATGCTTTGAAAATAAACCAGCCATAACATCCTGTTTGAATAAGCCTGGAGACAAACACAGGTATTAACATTACATTTTCTACAGTTAAGAGAAGAAATCACTTTCATTTGTAAGTACTTACCTGAAAGTCAGTTTGTAATGTATAAATTAGTGTGCCATAGTTTAGAGAACGAGAGTATATTATGGCACATTTCACTCCTACATAGCCTTACATGGTAAAGCTCCATCTGCACCTCCAGCTCCATCCCAACTTTTACTAATGCCAGGTGTGTTCCACCTAATCAAAACTGGGGCATATGCTATACGTGTGGGAACTGAGGTGAGTTTTATGTGACACTGTTACTACTACCATTACTACTAATAATGATAGTCGTCATCATCATCATCATAAATGCAGTATTTAATCTCACCACTCTTACTATACTGGTGGGACCGTCCTCACTGCTGATGCGTTAATATGAACGTGTACATTTTAAACTCAGAATGAAGATCCAAGGATAGGGCTGGTGGCCTTTGTGGCTGCAGGGATGTTAACCCTCCGTAGGACATTGGCATTGTTCCCTTGATCAAGACATGTAACCCAATAAATTGCCCCAGAGAAACTGCACCATGGTTCCATGTTCCCTACCTTGGCCAAGGGCCTCACTTCAGCTTGCACAGAGAGCCACTTTTCAGACAGCATTTGACAGACAAGTGGAGGGAAAAGTCCATGGAGAACAGGAGATGAAAACAAAAGTTTGATGAAAAATATGTTGGCACTGTTCCCCAGGAAAGGGAAACTGCCACAGCTCCTTTAAAGGAGGAGAAAATGTTTTTCACCATCATTGTGCCTAAAAAACTAATTCACCATTCACTGCTCTTCAGCTAATGCCTGAAGATGTTAAGATGCTGTTTGTTTTTCCATGTGTTGGCTGCATTTGTTAGCTGCTCACAGATTCTATGAGTTGCGTAGGATCAGAATGCAGGCCTGATCAGCTGTAGCACTGTGACTTTCAGCCCATCACCAAGGTACAGGCAGCATTACCAGGGAAATAAAGAATGTAAACAGTCACTCCTCTGACAATATGACAGTTGACGATTTGACTCTGTATGACAAGTGACCAGCTGAATTTAGAGCCCCTGAATGTCTACTCTTTGGCTTTTTAGGTGCCTGTGGATGAATGGGGTATTTTCTGTCTGTACTGTTTATATATGAGAAGGCTTAGACCGGCCTCCTAAAAGCTAATTAAGTTCTTGGGGGAGGTGTGCTTTTGTACCAGGGTAAGAATGTGAGAGGAGACCACTCGTGTTTGTACACTGTACAAATCCCCCACACGTTATTGACCTTTGTGTATCATTCAATAGAGTTAACACATTTTTCAGCAGTTTCTTAGCTAATGCATTCAGGTAGCTAGGGGCTCCGGTGAATTTTATTTGACAGTATATAACACTGTTACTACATCACCAAAACTACTACCACTATCACTACTACTACTACAATAACAACTACCACTACAGGTCTCTCTCTGATATCTACCTTCTGTCCACAAATAGCTTCTAATGGACCAATACTCAAGGTGCATTGAAGAAGTTGTGAAAGAAGGCGCACGATCATCAAGCGTATGTCTCCTTTTGCAGGACCTGATAGAGCTCAAGAGAGGTAAGTGTGTGGTAAGTAATAGATGAGTAATAAGGGACACTATCTTAATGTGTTTTAATGTTTTTTCCCTCACAATGAATAACAATTTAGAATAAAGCAAAAAAAAAAAAGTTTAAGAGATTTTGGAGGCCTGAAAGCAATGGTGAAGCAGATGTCTACAAGAACAATAAGAAGGATCAGAAGGATTAGGGGATCAGAAAAGTCCTGGGGAAACACAATGGAATATGAACATCATTATCATGTCAAGACTACTTGAACTGTTTTTTTTACTCCGAGGTGTTTATTGAGAAAGTTATTCATATTACAGTAACCCTATTAATGAGAATTCAGTGGGCTGTATGGTGAAAATCAGATTTTTCAATACATCTCTAAATACTTCAATACTTTTTATGCCTTTTGTTTTTCATAAAACAAACCTCAACAAAATCATTGACAGTGTTTATGTGCAAAGAGTTTGTCTAAGTGTTCATAAAGCGGGGTTATCACAGGGCCCGCAGTACTCTGGCAAAGACTGCTAACTCTGAGAGCTCCACTCCAAACTGACACAGTGGACCCTGCTGGTATAACTAGAGAAAAACAATAACAGCAAAATAGGAGTGCCTCATTCATTCATTCATTTCAGCTTTTACCTTTGTTGTGTCTTTTTTTGTATGTGTGTGTCAAAATAGGTAATTGGCAATTGTGACGTTACAGGGGATTTAAATTCTCCACCTTTCAACTGCGCATAACAGCAGCCTGGGTCTTTGTGCATACTTGGGCTAGGCTGGCTGAGGTGACGTCATACATTTGAAAATGGCCCGAATTGTGCGGATCCAAATATTCCCTCTTTATTTTCTAAATTTGTCCCATAACTCACAATAAAACTTTGAAGAGTAAATTCGTTGTCCGCAATTGAAATTCCACTACAACCTTTTAGTTAAAATTGAGAAATACGATTAGTTTACTGTTGGTCCCTCTTAAGAACATGCAAAATCCTTGGTCAATGTGAAGATGGTTCCGACAAACAATTGCATTTAAAGCCCAGGGACAGGGGTTACGGTGTGAAAAGCTGCAGGGAAGTTTAACCACTATGGACCATGAAACTCCAACTTTAACTTTCTCCTAAAAAGGCACCCCGGTTATTGCTTAATTGATTTGTAACCACGTCCGTGGAGCTTCATGAACTTTTGATTTGACCAGCGTGCCATACCTCATGACAAACTTGAGTGTTTACCCCTTTCTTTGGTGTGTGAAACTGAAAAACATAACTTCTCTTACTGACTCAGCATAAAGCCACTAGTAGAGGATTTTTGAAACTATCTTTAGTAATGTTAGTTACTTCCTGCCATCCTAGTGAACAACTAGACAGCTGGTTAAACTGTGAAAATGAGTGACAACTGTTGGATAGACCTTAGCTTCTAGTCAACATCAAACTGAGCATTTTCAGGGAGTGCTTGGATGTCTCTTCAAGATTGGCCGTAATTGTCAACATCAGTTGACATTGGAGTGCAGAGTTTCTGGGGTCCAATGGAGCAAGGCTGCCATATTTAATCTGAAATGGGAAAACCTTTTGCAGGAGGCAGTCGGTCATGTGGCAGCTGGACAAGCACGAGAAGTATCCATGGCTGGAACTCGACCCTCTACCACTTGAGGGAGCCACTCTAACACTGTTAGCTCGTATAATCAGCACCTCTGCGAGACAGCTGCCACTACACCTGCCATAGTCAGCAAAGGTCTAACGTGAGCTGATGCCAGTGTGGGAGATTACGTAGAGGCTCCTAATCACAAGTACGACTTGGTCTTCGTCTTGGTCTGGTAGCATGGATGGTAAACTATTTCATTACTAAATGTTCATTAATGAATATAAATCCCAGATTTCTCTCTTTCTTTCAAGAATTTAGATCATATCAAAGTGTCATTTATCACGTTTGTCGGAAATTCCTGAATTCATAACTCGTGTCTGCTTTTAAAATCGCTCTCGTTTCGACTAAACTTAAACAAAAACATGGCTCTACACATAAGCTATAAAGTAATTTAGAAATGAACTGAAATAATTAAGACAAATTAACACAACTCAAAAGCTCTTCTCCCACTGTTCTTATGGCGACTTTAAACGCCATAGCCTAGCAACCTTCTGGTGCAATGTTGACATCTTGGGGCAAAAGAATATAACTGCATTTCACTAGTAAACATAGTTAACGTCCGACATTTTTACTCACAGCAATAGTCTGAGTTTAGTGCATTACAATGAAGCTTGAATTATACTAAACCTTAACCTATTTAAATCGATAAAGAGCATTTGCTCACATCTTTTCCGTTATGAATTCATACATGTCGGCGGTTAACAAATTCATTTCTTATTGAAAGATAACGTTTCAGGAATAACTAGTGGCTTGTCCTAACCTAATAAGAAGAATACAGACAACAGTAGCCTATGTTTTGAATGATTCATGTTTTATACTCTTGGACAAATGCGACTCATACTGAGGAGAATAATCTGTTGAGGGGAAATATTACATACAGTAGGGTACATTATATTGCTGTTTGATATGTAATTATCCAGTTTTGACAAGCAGCTTAAATACAAGAATGTTTAAGAATTTGTTATGTATTTGTTATGAATGTGCTATGCAACTTTAATTTGTGGAAGATTGTAGATAAGCGATTAAAAAAGTAGGGAAATAAAAGTATGCCTCATTTTGACAAAGATCAATAAATAAATGGTTCTTATTCATTTGTTTGTTTCTTTCTTCATCAGGTGGTTATGCTACCGCTAAAAACATACTAGAATTATATGGAATTAAAGGTGATTGTGACGTGACGTTAAGATTCTATTCTAGAGTTCGTAATAAAGCTGTAGGCGATGAAAAGTGCATAGCTTTCAAGATCGAAGCAGAGCGACCTCAATCGACGGACACGGTGAGATTCATTTACTGAGAAATAGGTAAGGTGTGTTTGACGTTCTTTACTCAACTCGCTGTGAAATCTATCTATCTATCTATCTATCTATCTATCTATCTATCTATCTATCTATCTATCTATCTATCTATCTATCTATTTATTTATATTGTCCTATCCTAGATGCCAAAAGCGCAACTCAAAATGAGTTCAGGAATTATTAGCGACGTTTCCCTTAATGAGGACATGCAAAAAACACAGGTGAGGTCGCCAGTACTTGGTGATTTACACAGCGCACGTAAAAGTATTTTAGACTTGCTAAGAATGAGTATAAAAGGCTGAAGTTTTATATTGATCTCGTGAAGGTGCTAGCCTCTCCAATGACCGCTACTGAAGCCGAAATCACCTCAAAGGGGCTGAAAGACAGGCGCACTTTCGCCGACCTTTTCAAACGAACAGCAGACGGCCAGGGACCTGAAGTAAGTTATGACATCATGGAGATATGCAAACTGACTCACAAGCATACACACACTCACCCCAAGCCAGGTCTAAAATGTTTATATTCATATATAATCTGTTTTTTCAAATTGCACAAGTAAATTTAGTCATTTTAATACAGTTGAATTGACTCAGCTTATCACAGTTTACTACACAGTTGGACGTGAGCCTGAGTGTTCTTCTCTCCTCTCATTCTGTCAGTTCACCAACTTTGGCACACAGCAAGTGCCCACGGATGTTCCAGGTGAATGTCAGACTGAAAAAGTGGAACGGAAAAAGACAGTCCTGAAGGAATGTGTCACAGGCAATGGAGTGCACCAAAAAACACAGGTGAGGTCGCCCATGTGCAGTGACCAGTGGCAAACAACAGTGTGTAAGACTTGCAGCTGAGAAGATGAGGTTCTAAGTTGAATTTTTTGGGACTTTTCAGAAGCTTCTCCATAAGGTGAACATCATCCTGGACAAAGTGACGGCCAACAAATTTGACGAGTTAATGGTTCGTCTGATGGCCCTTTCGGTGAACACTGAGGAGAAGCTGCAAATGCTGGTGGCTGTCATCCATGAGAAGGCCATGGAGGAGACAGCCTTATGTAATGTATTTGCGAAAATGTGCCACTCCCTGGCTAAGGTATGTTTTGTGATAGGAGATAGACTTGTAAGGTGGACTTTTTTTTGTAAGCTGCACTTGCTCCAAGTCCTAATTCTCTGTTGCTATAGTGCAGCTTCAAGTTGCTGGGACGGAGCAAGCTGGTACCTCTGTGGACTTCTTTAAATTGTCACTTAGACTCATAAATATGTATACACAATCACACAAACAGGCATATTACAACCTCTATAGGAGTCTACAATTGCATAGAACTGCTTAGTTTGAAAACTGGATACAAATATTGAATCATTCTGATTCCTGTGACAAAACTGACTCAAAGTGAAATCACATCGGTGTGACATAACATTCTTCTACCATTTGTTTTGAATGTGTATGAAGAGTTTCAGAGTGTAATTGAAAAAGCATAGCAATTTTGTGATTAAATGTGGGTTCAGGAATGTATATGTACGTGCAATTGATGTGTTTTTCCTGAGCATTCACCTGTCTGTGTATCTCTGTGTTCAGCATAACTGGCTGTCGCCCAGGTGGGACCATGAACCCAACGGCATTCAGGCCGAGTCGTTCAGATCCGTGCCTTCGCCAGCACGTCTGGAACAAGACTCTCTGAAGCAAAAAGCAAACATATTTGTCTCAATCATACACTTGTTCTCCGTCCTACATATTCCTGCCTCTCATTCTGCCTTTCTGTATTGAAGCTTGAAGTACCTGTGGCCCACCAGCCCGGGAGGTCGGTGACTTTCCACAGACTCCTCCTGAGACGATGCAAGGCGGAGTTCGAAAGGGACGAGGTCCACGACCCAGTTGTAATGAAGAAGAAGAGGCAGCTGGACTTGGCAACAACGGTACCCGTCCTTAAGAACGCTAAGACGTAGAGCTCAGTCCTTGTTAAAAGTCCATGACTTACTGGGAGACTTCTCTTCAGGATTGGATTCAATGATATGACTTTTTGACACTTTGTGGATGGTGTTGAGCCATTTGGAATGATGGTAAGGTTTTGTGACACCCTGCTCCTCTTTCTCTCCCTCATCCTGACTCAGGCGCGCGAGCAGGAGCAGCTTGAGAAGGACCTTGCGAAAGCTAAAGAGAGAGCTCTCTGCCGCTCCACCGGAAACATCAGGTTCATCAGCGAACTGTTTAAGATGAGCATGATTTCTGAGAGCGTCGTGCTTGGATGCGTGGTGAAGCTGCTGCGGAGCCTTAGTAAAGAGAGTGCAGTGTGCCTCTCCACTTTGTTAACGGCTGTTGGCAAAGACCTGGACACCCCAAAAATGAAGGTAAGTGACCTTTGAGTTACGACTAGTACTGGGGCATGAGGGGGGTGGTAAATATTAGGTATTTGGCATGTCTCTTAGTTCATTATCCAAAAAAGATGGTGCAGATGTTGTGGTAAGCACCTTTAAGATTTTTTCCTTTGAGTTCTTTTCTGACACATTATCTGTTCTAAATCTCTTAAAGACAAAGTCATTCTGACCATGAGATGTCGATCGCTTGGTGTAATGTGCTGATTGCAGAAACATTATTCCTTATGGTATCTTTGTCTAAATGGATTTGGTAATAATGGCATTGCCTGGATAAGTCATTTTTAACAAGGCTATGAGATGATATGAAAATGGAGAACCAACCATGACCTTGTGTGACCTCTGTTGAATCTCAATGGACAGCCCCAGATGGACTACTGTTTCAACGTCATTTCAAAAATTCCTAATGACGTGAAGATGCCATTGGAGACACGCATCATGCTACGTCACGTGATGGAACTCAGACTGGTGAGTGCGTGTATGGGGGTGTTAGTTGTAATTGTAACATGTGTTCTACAGTTTGTATAGAAAGTGTATTTGTTCTGGATTTAGGATTACATTTAGGTTTAAGAATATAGATTGAGATGCTTATGTCAGCTGCTTTACCTTATGTTTTTGTGTGTCCAGCATAATTGGATATTGCCCAGAGAGGAGGACACTCACAGCTCTGTTCAGGCCCTGGAACCTGAACCTGCTCCAACTGCTGTGGCGACCACTTCTCCCAGCATGAACAACAGTACCCCACCAGCTCCATCTGTTGATTTTAGACTCGTACAAACTGCAGCCAGTGACTCCTCTGAGTTGACTGAGGCTTCAGAAAAGTTGCTGAGTGGTGCAGGGGACTCCCAGGTCAAATCCAAGGGACCTGAGGAGAGTCACATCTTGGCTGAGCTACCAAAGAAGAAATTAGGGAGACAGTTAGCTGAGGTGAGATATAAAACTTCAGAAATGGACAAAAAGACAGACCTGCTCTCTTTCTCTTTGTCTCTGCCTGTCACACAGGCAAATATTGCTAATAAATGCCAAAGTGTCAGTAAACCCTGTACATCTGTAACTATATATTTAGACAACCATATTTTATTGTTGTAGAGCAGTTGATAGCATTGATTCAGCTTGTTGTAGTCTGGTAACTTTTAAAGATAATGAGATCAGTGTGAGTTCAGGCCTTTCCACCACCTGTTGACTTGGTTGTTGTGATTGGACAGCAGCTTGAGTGTCATGTTTTTCTCCTCTCTCGCTCTCTCAGTCTAGCGAATTTACTCTGCAGCACAAACAACCACGCGGTATCATCACCGAGAAATCTTCAGGTGAAAAGAGAGAGCTGAAAAAGGCAGAGAATGCCTGGAAGCCAGCCATGAAGAGGCAACCTGTCCATATGGATCCAGAGATCCAGGAGACACAGGTGAGGTCGCTAACGCACAGTGACCAGTGGCTAACAGCTGTGCCTGTAAGAGTGTGTCAGACTTACAGCTGAACAGGCAAAGTTCCAATCTGAATTTTGTTTGTTTCTTTATGGCCGTTCAGGAAGTCCTCCGCAAGGTCCGCGGCATCCTAAACAAAGTGATGCCGGAGAAATTGGACAAGCTGGTGGAGCAAATGGCCGACCTCCCCATCAACAGCGAGGAGAGGCTCCAGAGTGTGGTGGACATGGTCTTCAGCAAGGCTGTGGAAGAACCTGGGTTCACTGCGCTCTATGCCAGCATGTGCCGCTGCTTGGCTAAAGTAAAGTATTCTATTATAAGAAGTACATTTGTAGTTTTTACTAAGTTGGGGCTTAAATACGTGTCCTTGCCCCATAGACATTTTTGAGTTATACCAGTGGTCCATTTTGTCTAATTGGTGTTGTTCCTTATGATTTGTAGAGAAGAAACATTCCTGTAGACTGTGCTTGGACTCTGTCCTGCATATTCCCCATCTCATTTTTTTTTCTTCTTCGTACTGCAGATAGAAGTGCCCATGTCAGATAGGCCCTACAGCACTGTGACCTTCCGCAGACTCCTGCTTCGGCGCTGTAAGGCAGAGTTTGAGAAGGTTGAGATGCACACCTTCTCATCTGATAAGGTACACAAGCAGTTAGAGTCATCAGCATTGGTAGCCATCACACACAGTGAGAAAACATACACCTTAGCCCTCATTAAATATGCCTAGATGTGTCAGGAAATGTCCCATCAGCACTGAATTCCATGTCTTTTTGCTCTATCACTTATTTTGCATGCTGTATTTGCAGATTGAGGTATTTGAGCTTTTGAAATATTTTAGCTTTTGGATTGATGTGAAGCTTTCTGACATATTGCTCTTCTCTCTCTCTCTCTTTCTCTCTCTCATGCAGGCTACAGGGGAGCAGACAAAGCAGGAGCTGGCAAAAGCTAAAGAGAAAGCTTGTCGCAGCTCCATTGGGAACGTGAGATTCCTTGGTGAGCTCTTCAAAGTGAAGATGGTTGCCAAGCTCACTATTTTTGAATGTGTGGAGAGGCTTGTGGAGAGGTTCAGTGAACTGAGCCTACAGTGCCTCTCCATGCTCCTGACGACGGTCGGCCAGGAGCTTAACGATGGCAAAATACAGGTAAATCACTTTTAGGTTATTACTGTTACTGATGTGTGAGAGGCGCAAATTAGGTATATTTGGCATCTCGTTCAATTCAGTGTAAATCAGCACTGACCAAGTCTCTCTCTCTCTGATATCTGTCTTCTGTCCACAAATAGTCTCAAATGGACTTATATGTAATGTCCATTGAAAAAGCTGTAAAACAAGGCATGCCATCATCACATGTCCTCTACCTGCTGCAGGACATGATGGAGCTCAGAGAGGTGAGTATGTGTGTTAAGTCACAGAAGAAGAATAAAACACTTTTAATACATTTTAATGTTTCCCCTCACAACTAAAAATAAAAAAGTAAAAGAAAAGTGAGAAAAAAGAAAAATTGAAGAGATTTTGAAAGTTCCTTGTGAATGTTCATTTATGATTATGTGCGGTATGCACAGTGAAAGAGATTCTGTCAGTTATAGGAGTCATTTCAAATGCAGGAAAACAGCTTGTTGTTTGACTTGTAATGACATGAATCCCTTTCTTTGTGTTTGTGTTCAGTGAAACAGGGTGTCACACAGGCCAGTTCTGGGTTCAAAGACCATCAAAGTCCATGAGGGGGCACAGTGGCAGCAGTAGGATCAGTCAGGGATGGCTCATCAGAAAGGAGTCTTTTTCTCACTTTTTGTGGGTTTTTTTTTGTTTGTTTCGTTGTTTTTTTTGGTAGTAAGCAAGCCAAGAAGACCTGACAATAAAATACCATATTAAAAAAAAGTTTTACAAGGATTAAATTAAGGAGGAAATAAGTTAACTGTGCAACAGATAACCTCACATGCGGTATACTTTTACAGTAAATTCATATAATACATATACAGGTGTCATGGAATTTAAGAATTATAAGACGATAGACTTAGGCAAATGATTTATTCAAAAGCTTGAATTCACATTGGCTGGCTGTCAGGAAGAACTTAGAGCTCAGATGCAGCCGATGAATGATCTAGGGAGGTTTACTGTGCCACGCAACAGCCTTTCAATACACTTGACAGAGAGCAGAATCCAAAAAACAAGCAGATGTCACACCAAAAAGCAGTCAGAGGCAGGAGAACAATCCAAAACAGCAGACAAAGGCAAATTCCAGGGACAGGCAGAAGGTTCAAAAAACAGGTGCAGGGCAGGACAGGAAGGCAGAGGAAGCAAAATCAAACAGGCAAAAAACAGTCATAAAACAGGCAGCGGTCAAATACAGAAGGCAATCAGAATAACAAAGGGCTAGCACAACACATTGGGGGGAAAAGTGGTACGAACTGACAAACAAAGCGTAGAACAGGCAGGGTTTGAATTGACAGACTAATACAACTCCAACGAGCAACAGGTGAGCACAATGACACAATAAGTGAGGGCGGGGCCAGAGCACATGGAAAACCAAAATAAAACCAAAAACCAAAAACAAATGACAGCCAATACCAGAAATGACCAGCAGGGGCACAACAGAGAAAACAGTTTATGCAGGAACCCTGACACTGGCTTTATTAGGCTAAAACAAACCAGGGTGTCCTGGTAGAGTTATGCTTTGAAAATAAACCAGTCATAACATCCTGTTTGAATAAGCCTGGAGACAAACACATTGATCCAGGTATTAACATTACATTTTCTACAGTTAAGAGAAGAAATCACTTTCATTTCTAAGTACTTACCTGAAAGTCAGTTTGAAGTGTATAAATTAGTGTGCCATATTTTAGAGAACGAGAGTATATTATGGCACATTTCCCCCCTACATAGCTTTACATGGTAAAGCTCCATCTGCACCTCCAGCTCCATCCCAACTTTTACTAATGCCAGGTGTGTTCCAGTTAATCAAAACTGGGGCATATGCTATACGTGTGGGAACTCAGGTGAGTTTTATGTGACACTGTTACTACTACTACTACTACTGCTAATCATCATCATCATCATCATAAATACAGTATTTAATCTAACCACTCTTACTATACTGGTGGGACCGTCTTCACTGCTGGTCGCTTGCTGATGCGTTAATATGAAAGTGTCCATTTTAAACTCAGAATGAAGATCCAAGGATAGGGCTGGTGACCTTTGTGGCTGCAGGGATGTTAACCCTCTGTAGGACATTGGCATTGTTCCCTTGATCAAGTCATGTAACCCAGTAAATTGCCCCAGAGAAACTGCACCATGGTTCCATGCTCCCTGCCTTGACCAAGGGCCTCACTTCAGCTTAGACAGACTTTTCAGACAGCAGTTGATGGACAGGTCCACTGTCACGGCCCTCTGGGCTTTGCCCCTTTTCCCCCAGGCCGTGGTTCTGGTTCTCTCTTTGTGTTTCCTGATAGGCATGCTGGTGGTGTGGCGGGAGGCAATCAGCCCAATTGGGTACACCGGCGCGCAGTTGTACTTGGGTTCAAAAGCTCTGCCCCTCCACCTCTCCCTGCCCCTCCTCTTCTTTCTTTTTGTTCGTTTTAGGTTGCCAGGGTGGACGTTAATTTTGGAGGTGGCCGGTCGGACCGACGTGTTTTCGTTTACTGAAGTTCTTTTGGGATCCCTGATGGCTCGCATTCGTTTTCTTTTGTATTGATTAAATAGATTTTGTTTGTTAAGCCTGATCCGCATTCTCTCCCCCCTCATTTATTGTTGCACTCACCTTGTGGGCGTATCAATTGGGGGCTCGTCTAAAGCTAGACTTCTTATTTTGTAATTAGATGTGGCGTCTCTTTTTGCAGTTATTGCGTTTTGAATTTTCCGCTTACTCAATTTTACGTCGTTGATGCCACTACATCAAAGAAATATCTTTGTGTAGTTGGGCTTCTGATTTTGGTAAGTGCGTTGCACTTTTTTTTGTAAGGGGGGCGGAGTGAGCGCGGATTTCGGAAGCAGGCAATTTAGAATTGAATAATTGAATTTAATTGATTGGCGTTCGGCTTAATTGAGTTCGGTAGCGAGAGTAATTGAGTTTTGCGCTACTTACCTGGTTTATAATAACTGAGTTTTTTTTAATTTACTTGAATTTTTATAGTGGATCTGCCAGCGCCTGACGTTTTTTGGAAGTAAAATTCTCCCCATAGTAGGTGAAGAACGTGTCCTTGGATGCGTTTTTTTTGTTTTAGTTTGTTGTTTTTTTGGGCGGTAAAGGGCTTAGTAGCGATTGTCTCGGGGGCATGTCCGAAGTTTGGGGGGACTGCTTGTTAATGGGCAGTTTTCTCAAGCTTACGGGATTTAGTGCATAATTACCCGGCCCTAAACTGTCTGAAGATCAGGGTCAACGTTAGTTAGGTAGCTTTTTGGTGTTAGTGAGGGTCGGAAGTTTTATTTTGTTAATTACAAATTGGAATTTACTTCTTTGCGAATTCATTTGTTTGAATTGATCGTCGTTATTATAAATTGAAGCATTTGTTTCCATTTTTGGATTAAATTTCCGTGGCTTAGGATATGGCGTCCCAGCCTGTTGAGGTTTTCATCCAGTCTCCGTCCGAGGAGTTGCTGGATGTGTTGACTCGCGAACAACTTTTAGAAGTTGCGGCGCATTATGAAATTGGTGTGTCTGCGTTACAGAAGAGGAGGGGCAGGGAGAGGTGGAGGGGCAGAGCTTTTGAACCCAAGTACAACTGCGCGCCGGTGTACCCAATTGGGCTGATTGCCTCCTGCCACACCACCAGCATGCCTATCAGGAAACACAAAGAGAACCAGAACCACGGCCTGGGGGAAAAGGGGCAAAGCCCAGAGGGCCGTGACATCCACGGAGAACAGGAGATGAGAACAAAAGTTCGATGAAAAATATGTTAGCACTGTTGCCCAGGAAAGGGAAAAAGCCACAGTTCCTTTAAAGGAGGAGAAAATGTTTTTCACCATCATTGTGTCTAAAAAACTAATTCACCATTCACTGCTCTTCAGCTAATGCCTGAAGATGTTAAGATGCTGGTTGTTTTTCCATGTGTTGGCTGCATTTGTTAGCTGTTCACAGATTCTATGAGTTGCGTAGCATCAGAACGCAGGCCTGATCAGCTGTAGCACTGTGACTTTCGGCCCATCGCCAAGGTACGGGCAGCATTACCAGGGAAATAAAGAATGTAAACAGTCACTTCTCTGACAATATGACAGTTGACAAATTGACTGTGTATGACAAGTGACCAGCTGAATTTAGAGCCCCTGAATGTCTACTCTTTGGCTTTTTAGGTGCCTGTGGATGAATGGGGTATTTTCTGTCTGTACTGTTTATATATGAGAAGGCTGAGACAGGCCTCCTAAAAACGAATTAAGTTCTTGGTGGAGGTGTGCTTTTGTACCAGGGTAAGAATGTGAGAGGAAACCACTCGTGTTTGTACACTGTACAAAGCCCCCACACGTTACTGACCTTTGTGTACCATTCATGTTTTGGCTGTCAGCAAGTAAATCAGGCAAAATGTAAATGAATTTTCAAACGTATGAGATATTGGTTTTGGCAAAGTCCAGAAAACAGGTATGTCCACACTGAACTGGCATTATATGGACACGTATGCCCCAACCAAACATAAATATCATTTTGGTTGGTTTAGCCCTCACACAACATGGTAGGTAACAGTAACATGCAGCTCAATCAGGCTGTAGTAGTTGTATGGGTTGGATTTGTATAACAACCATAGAATGGAGAACAGAGATATCAATGCACATTACTCATTTTTCAGTAATTACAGTAACGTACTCCTCTTCACTTACTGTGGAATAGGCTAGGTCAGCCTAGAGGTCCAAAGAAACAACATGCAGGTCTGTAATAAAGATCAGTAAATCATTAAACCCATGTTCTTCTTTTGGTGTTGTGTATATTTGACTGTTACAGTGGTTTTGTATACACACCCTTTCCAACTCATATCTGAGCCCCTTTATCCTCCCATTGTGAGAGTTCTATAAATATGCAAAGCTTTGCCATAATAAGCAGGGATGTGGATTCTCAGAACAGCATGAACACAAGCTCAGCAGCTCCTCCTACAAAAGGGCCAAATTCAGCTCTGTAGCCGTTCCCTCTATGTTACAGGGACCAAAGACAATCCCCAAAACTGGTATTTAAAGACATCTCTACCCACCATATGACATATTTCATGCAAGGGTTTGTGTGGCAATGAAATCTATTATGCATATACTGTGTATGAATAGATTTACATTATGAACATAATTTGAACTTTTTATTCTTTCACTCTCCAACAGTTTGTTGCCATATTAACTCCCACACTTGATGAAAATACTGGATTGAATCAAGAAATATTACAAGAGGTTGGCAATAAGTTGGTAAAAGAAAGTTTATTGAGCCAGTTTTATAGGTATAAAAGTAAGTCAAGATTAATGTAAGGGAGTGATGGGATTCTTGGGTGATAGTAACAAAATTGGCTCCACCGCAATGGCACTTTAGTGTAATGATGTTTATTTACAGTGCTACCCAAATCAGCCCAACAATGCAAAAATCCAAAAACAGTGAAAAATGTGTTTTCAAAGTTGGCAAAACAAATAGACAAATCAAAACAAAAGTGCTCAAATTTACATATGTACAAACAACTTTTCCTGTACACGCCACACCAAGGTCCTACCATGACCGAGCTGTGAGTTAAACTGCCCTCTAGACACCCAGGGGCTCACTTTTAATCATCTACCCCGCCCCCGGCTCCTACCATAGGTAAGAGTGACAGATAAAATACATTTCTTTTCCCCTCACTTCACCTCAGATATCTGTAAAAAAAACCCCACATTTAATACACCCATCCAGCCTCAATGATTACAGCACAATAATGAATCTAGTAAATTTTATAATATATTTTCATTTTCGTATCTTATAACATATCTCAATTATTTGCCCATCCCACAATGGTTGACGCTACAGTTTGTGGCACGAAACTGCCGTACACCAAACCTACAAAAACGAACAGCAGACAGCAGATTTTTACCCAGTTTGGTCCTAAGCAGCATCCGTAACATGTAGCTCATATACAGTCAATCTGTAAGACAGCAGACAAACACAGTGCGCATTTACCAATTTACAAAGACGACAGAGAAAACTTCAAAGACAAATAACAGCTCAGTGATAATAAAGGGGTTGTAATTGCTGTGTTGCTGTGGATGTGTGATATGTATGTTAGTGTTAGATTTATGTACGAGTGATAGAGGATGGATTATGTAGTGGGCATGATTGTGTGTATGAAAACAAAGCACAATTAGCCACTAGTTTTGTGCGTGCACTCACAGACACGGCTAAATTTGAACTGGGGAAAGGGAATGTAATAGGTTAGGGCTTAACCAAGAGTTCTGCTGCAGTTCCTGACAGAGCCCTCTGTCACAATCAACAACAGACATGCCAGGCATAAAAAAACAAACAAACAAACAAACAAACAAGCAAACACAGGGCATGGCAGGCTTGAGACAACTAACTGTCCTCTTCCTCACTAAGGTCTGGACTGCTGTAATCAGCCCCACTTTGTTCCTCCTCTAAAGAGAGAGTTGGATCCACACACCGGTAGGCTACTCACTGGTAGGTGGACTTCACCTCTGTCTGCAGTCTCTGCAACTTTTGCAGTCTTTGGAGAGGAACACAATGTAGTCCTCTGTACCCCCTGTCCGTGAACCCACTGGGGATGTCTAGAAAAAAGGATTTAAGGACAATCATCAGGTATGCATGATCAGTGTCCAAAGAATTCTAAGCAGCAATGAATCAAAACGTTGTATATTAGTTTTCATTTTTGTCTTATAGTAAGGAGTGCGAAAATTCACTCTGGAGAACTATGCTCTCTCGGGGCTGCAGATGAAGTCTCGCAATCTTTCTAGTTTCCCCTTGATGTAGGCGTGATGCTGGGTCATCTCCTTCACTAAGATCATTTGTTCCTCCGCAAGGCGACTGACCAGCATAACCTTGTCAAAAACCTGCCCCTTCATAGCCAGGGACACAGCTGTTTGAAACAAAATTGTAAAGCTTTACTCATATATTTGTAAAGATTTGGGTACATTATTTGTCAATTATCTAATAAAAGTAGTAGGTTAGCTTAAGGTGGACAATCCACCATTTCAGTGGTAACTGACTCTTGTGGGACTGCCTGAACATGTTTGCAGATTAACGCATGCTTTTAAATGCTGTACTTAAGAAATTTACATTGAAACTGAACACTTCTGTAGCATTACTAACCATCCTTTTGATCATGCCAAGGAAATATGAAGTTATGTGATGGATCACAGGCTGCATCCACATCAATCCTGTCACCGTCACTCAAAGAGGAGTTGTACTGAAGTAGGACTTCTCTCAGTCTTCTCTTCAGGTCTGCAACTCTACGCCTTGTGTGCTGCCGTTTAATGCAGCTGTCTAAATGTAATGTGGGAAATATGACAAGAACTGGAAAACTCCCAACTGATAAAAGTGCTTTAAATAAACAAATCTAATTACTATCTAAATTTTGTTAACACTAAAGAATGAGCATGACAAATCAGGAACTCCTATATCCACCATATACAACAACTTTAGTAAGTAGTAAAACAGATACAGTGCATCAAAAGAAAATCAAATCTCCAGTGTTAACATACCACTCTGTCCAAACAGATCATGTCTCTGGCGTTGAAGACTTGCAGACAGCTCTTCCATTTCCTTCTGCTGCTCCTCCTGACTGTTTGTAGCTGAACCCTTTTCTAAGAGAACAGCACAGTTTTGCTTCAATATGCAGTGGCACCATGTTGATAATGAACGCAATGTCGCCACTGTCAACAGAATGTCTTACCTGTGAATGCTGAGAATTTGACATCAGACACCCATTGCTCAACAGTCTGTGAAGCTGAGATTCAGGTCTTTCTTGAGAGTCTCCAGACTGGCAACCTCAGCTTTAACCCTCTCAGCTGTCTACAGCATAAAATACACAAAGACCTGTGTGCCCTGTTGACTGGAAATCATACCTCACATTTCCATGATATGGAAATGTGAGGTATGGATTTCTCCTCCAGCAGCCTGGTGAATGCTTGGCGTGACAAAGCAGGAGCCATGACTTTAGTCTTCGCAAAATCCTCAAAACATCTTGGTGGTAGATTGTCTGGCAGCTCAAACTTGCAGGCCAGTAATGGCAGGCTAGAAGATCCACCAGCTGAGGAGTCCAACTCACCTGACATGACAGGCAAGACAGCAAGGGCATGGCAAGATCGTAGCGCCCTACCGACCAACACAAACATCATATCTAAACAGACAATATAAAAAACATAGCAAGTGTTCAACAACTGATCAAGTATGCACACACCATTGGTGTTTATCAAAGGTACTGATTTCCCAGCAGTTACTCTCAAGTCTATGGGTTCACAGCTACATACGGTTGCTGGCAGGGTCACCGGAAGCAGACAGACTAAACAGAGAAAATGGCAAAGATGTGACAGCATTCTCACAACATCACAGACAAGGAAACATTTAGTATGACAGTAATAAGTAACGGAGGCTGGTGTTGTGTTATAGACTATATATGATTAGGTGACTTTCCCACACAAAGTCTACCATTAACTAACAGATTGAAGAAAAAGCTCGAAAGAAATACAGGGTACCTTTATCTAACTTAACTGAATACAGAACATTGAAGGAAAAATGCATGGCATTAACCTTATAGTGAGTGCAGTAAAACCCATTGATTCCTGATTCCCTATTGTACAGAACACAGCTCTTGAGCACATTCAGGTCACAGAAGCTGCCTGGGAAGGGATACATGACATCTGACAACTGCCTCCTTATCACTGCAGTGCTGACAAATGTGGCCCTGGCAAAATTCAGCTGCCGGTTTGCCGTCCAGCAGACCTGGCTGTGAGGAACGCCACCTCTCCTCTGCCTGGGCCTTCCTACACTCCCAGTTAGATGGGCCAGCAGATGCCTCAGCTGCTGGAGGATGGATAGACTCCAGTATATCTTGAAGCCGTTGACAAGACTCCCCCACAAAAGGAAAGTCAGCATTGACATTGTCAGGAAAGGTCACTGTATAATGTTGTTTCAGATCACAATGGGCATCAACTACTACAACCACAGGAATCAGAGCATTGTTTTTGGTTTTTTTTAATTAAATTCACAAGAATCAGAAAGGGTGACAGAAACTTACTGTCTGAGCGGCTCTTCTGAAACTGGGGGATAAGATTCCCCTCTTCATCTCTCTCCCTCCAAAGGACGCTTGAGGTAACCTTTCCTCTTTTTCTGATTGTCTGGACGCAAGTATACATAGATGCATAACATAAATTCAGAGGCACGCATTCAAATGCTCAGATACAGATATATTTTTATAACTTGCTAGTATAAACTATGTGAATTAGTGCACACAGTTCAACGGGTTTGCTGCTGTAAATCACCTTAGGTCGCTGGGTTTCCAGCTCTGCTAAATCCCTTTCTTCTTCCAGGAGTAAGTCTAAACCGAGTGCAAATTGTTCCGCCATCTCTTTCACCGTATGCAAATTAGAAGAAGCAAGTAAGGCAGTAAATAAGAATAAACAGAATTTAAGACTTCTGAAACGAGATAAAATGAGAATATGCCAAACGATTGGTCTTAGGAGGTGGCTTAAGCTGATATGACAAATTTGTTACTGAGTACTGCTAGCGAGCCGATCTAACAAGCACAAGCAGAAGCGAAACAGTAGCTAGCTATGTTAGCTAACTAGCTTGCTAACGAAGTAGACGTAACACCAGCCAAGTTCTAAGGCTGCAGAACAAGTTTTGCTTTACTGCTGAATAGCTGGACGTGAGTGCAATACAGTGTGTCTGACTACAGTTTTCGATCGCAAAACAGTTCAGCTTCTTCATAATAAAATTTTCAATGAAAAGGCTTTCTATCAGTTATGCACTTCACAGAAAATTAGCCTGCTCGTCAGATCGAACACTTGTTGTGTTTCTGATGGGGCTTATATTAAAGGAGCCATTTGACGTTTTTACAGTTGTATCAGTTGTAAAGTTGTATCATTGGCTAAGATGTTTTGGCAGTGGGAGTAAAGACAACTAGTTTGCCTGTAAGAGGGTGTGGTTGCACCTCTCGCTTCTATAAAGGCAATGATATTTTTTAAACCATTGATAAACTGACTTATTATTTTTACTTCTCTGCTTGTTATTGTTTTTAAGAATACGTCCAACAGGTATACAATAAATAAATTAAATATCACGGTGACGGGGACGTGGGAAGTGAGGGGTGCGATCGCACTCTTTTCCACTCGTTGCCATTAAGCCAAGCGGAAAACCACATTTAAATAAATAACAAGTAATCCGTGGGCAAACGGCAAAAAGGTTGTAGCAACAAAAGTGAAAGTAGCTATCAGTCTCAAATTGTACTCAGGTAGCCTAAACAATGTAATATTAACAATATTGTTGTTTGGGCATAGCGTTAGTGTTTTTCACTGGCATGCAGCGAACAACACGTAATGTTAACATCAACCACTAGGGGCGGATGTTCAGATTTAGTCGGAATGAGAGCGATTTCAAAAGCAGACACGAGAGTTATGAATTCAGAAACTTTATTCATTCATTCTTGTGATAATTGACACTTGATTCTTGCAAGAAAGAGAGAAATCTGGGATTCATATTCATTGATGAACATTTAGGCATGAAATAGTTTACCATCCATACTTCCGGACCAAAAGGAAGACCAAGTCGTACTTGTGATTAGGAGCCTCTACATAATCTTCCACAGTAGCATCAGCTCACTCAGACCTTTACTGACTCTGGCAGGTCTAGTGGCAGCTGTCTCACTGTGAAAAACAATGTGAAAAACATTTTCTCCTCCTTTAAAAGAGCTGTGGCTTTTTCCCTTTCCTGGGCAACAGTGCTAACATATTTTTCATCAAACTTTTGTTCTCATCTCCTGTTCTCCATGGACTTTTCCCTCCACTTGTCTGTCAAATGCTGTCTGAAAAGTGGCTCTCTGTGCAAGCTGAAGTGAGGCCCTTGGCCAAGGGAGGGAACATGGAACCAAGGTGCAGTTTCTCTGGGGCAATTTACTGGGTTACATGTCTTGATCAAGGGAACAATGCCAATGTCCTACAGAGGGTTAACATCCCTGCAGCCACAAAGGCCACCAGCCCTATCCTTGGATCTTCATTCTGAGTTTAAAATGGACACTTTCATATTAACATATCAGCAAGGAACCAGCAGTGAGGACGGTCCCACTAGAATAGTAAGAGTGGTTAGATTAAATACTGCATTTATGATGATGATGATGATTATCATTATTATTAGTAGTAGTAGTTGTTGTAGTAGTGGTAGTAGTAACAGTGTCACATAAAACTCACCTGAGTTCCCACACGTATAGCATATGCCCCAGTTTTGATTAACTGGAACACAGCTGGCATTAGTAAAAGTTAAGATGGAGCTGGAGGTGCAGATGGAGCTTTACCATGTAAGGCTATGTAGGGGTGAAATGTGCCATAATATCCTCTTGTTCTCTAAACTATGGCACACTAATTTATACACTACAAACTGACTTTCAGGTAAGTACTTACAAATGAAAGTGATTTCTTCTCTTAACTGTAGAAAATGTAATGTTAATACCTGGATCAATGTGTTTGTCTCCATTCTTATTCAAATAGGATGTTATGGCTGGTTTATTTTCAAAGCATAATTGTACCAGGACACCCTGCGGTTTGTTTTATGCTAATAAAGCCAGCCAATGTGAATTCAAGCTTTTGATTAAATCATTTGCCTAAGTCTATCACCTTGTAATTCTTAAATTCCATGACACCTGTATATGTATTATATGAATTTACTGTAAAAGTATACCGCATGTGAGGTTACCTGTTGCACAGTTAATTTATTTTTCCCTTAATTTAATCATTGTAAAACTTTTTTCGATATGGTATTTTATTGTCAGGTCATGTTGGCTTGCTTTCTGACAAAAAAGGAAAAAAAACAAAAAACAAAACAAAAAGTGAGGAAAAGACTCCTTTCTGATGAGCCATCCCTGACTGATCCTACTGCTGCCAATGTGCCCCCTCATGGACTTTGATGGTCTTTGAACCCAGAACTGGCCTGTGTGACACCCTGTTTCACTGAACACAAACACAAAGAAAGGGATTCATGTCATTACAAGTCAAACAACAAGCTGTTTTCCTGCATTTGAAATGACTCCTATAACTGACAGAATCTCTTTCACTCTGCATACCACACATAATCATAAATGAACATTCACAAGGAACTTTCAAAATCTCTTCGATTTTTCTTTTTTTCTCACTTTTTTTTACTTTGTTGTTTATAATTGTGAGGGGAAACATTAAAATGTATTAAAAGTGTTTTATTCCTCTTCTGTGACTTAACACACATACTCACCTCTCTGAGCTCCATCATGTCCTGCAGCAGGTAGAGGACGTGTGATGATGGCATGCCTTCTTCTACAGCTTTTTCAATGGACATTACATATAAGTCCATTTGAGGCTATTTGTGGACACAAGACAGATATCAGAGAGAGAGAGAGACAGAGAGAGAGAGAGAGTTGGTCAGTGCTGATTTATACTGAACTGAACGAGATGCCAAATATACCTAATTTGCGCCTCTCACACATCAGTAACAGTAATAACCTAAAAGTGATTTACCTGCATTTTGCCATCGTTAAGCTCCTGGCCGACCGTCGTCAGGAGCGTGGAGAGGCACTGTAGGCTCAGTTCACTGAACCTCTCCACAAGCCTCTCCACACATTCAAAAATAGTGAGCTTGGCAACCATCTTCACTTTGAAGAGCTCACCAAGGAATCTCACATTCCCAACGGAGCTGCGACAAGCTTTCTCTTTAGCTGTGGCCAGCTCCTGCTTTGTCTGCTCCCCTGTAGCCTGCATGAGAGAGAGACAGAGAAAGAGGAGCAATATGTCAGAAAGCTTCACATCAATCCAAAAGCTAAAATATTTCAAAAGCTCCAATACCTCAATCTGCAATTACAGCATGCAAAACAAGTGATAGAGCAAAAAGACATGGAATTCAGTTCTGATGGGACGTTTCCTGACGCATCTAGGCATTTTTAATGAGGGCTAAGGTGTATGTTTTCTCACTGTGTGGGATGGCTACCAATGCTGATGACTCTGCTTGTGTACCTTATCAGATAAGAAGGTGTGCATCTCAACCTTCTCAAACTCTGCCTTACAGCGCCGAAGCAGGAGTCTGCGGAAGGTCACAGTGCTGTAGGGCCTATCTGACATGGGCACTTCTATCTGCAGTACAAAAAAGAAAAAAAAATGAGATGGGGAATATGCAGGACAGAGTCCAAGCATAGTCTACAGAAATGTTTCTTCTCTACGAATCATAAGGAACAACACCAATAAGACAAAATGGACCACTGGTATAACTCAAAAATGTGTATGGGGCAAGGAGACATATTTAAGCCCCAATTTAGTAAAAACTACAAATGTACTTCTTATAATAGAATACTTTACTTTAGCCAAGCAGCGGCACATGCTGGCATAGAGCGCAGTGAACCCAGGTTCTTCCACAGCCCTGTTGAAGATCATGTCCACCACACTCTGGAGCCTCTCCTCGCTGTTGATGGGGAGGTCGGCCATTTGCTCCACCAGCTTGTCCAATTTCTCCGGCATCACTTTGTTTAGGATGCCGCGGACCTTGCGGAGGACTTCCTGAACGGCCATAAAGAAACAAACAAAATTCAGATTGGAACTTTGCCTGTTCAGCTGTAAGTCTGACACACTCTTACAGACACAGCTGTTAGCCACTGGTCAGCTGTTAGCCACATCAGCGACCTCACCTGTGTCTCCTGGATCTCTGGATCCATATGGACAGGCTGCCTCTTCCTAGCTGGCTTCCAGGCATTCTCTGCCTTTTTCAGCTCTCTCTTTTCACCTGAAGATTTCTCGGTGATGATACTGCTTGGTTGTTTGTGCAGCAGAGTACATTCGCTAGACTGAGAGAGCGAGAGAGGAGAAAAACATTACACTCAAGATGCTGTCCAATCACAACAACCAAGTCAACAGGTGGTGGAAAGGCCTGAACTCACACTGATCTCATTATCTTTAAAAGTTACCAGACTACAACAAGCTGAATCAATGCTATCAACTGCTCTACAATAATAAAATATGGTTGTCAAAAATATCAAGTAGTTACAGATGTACAGGGTTTACTGACACTTTGGTATTTATTAGCAATATGCGCCTGTGTGACAGGCAGAGACAAAGAGAAAGAGAGCAGGTCTGCCTTTTTGTCCATTTCTGAAGTTTTATATCTCACCTCAGCTAACTGTCTCCCTAATTTCTCCTTAAGTAGCTCAGCAATGTTGTGACTCTCCTCAGGTCCCTTGGATTTGACCTGGGAGTCCCCTGCACCACTCAGCAACTTTTCTGAAGCTTCATTGAACTCAGAGGAGTCACTGGCTGCAGTCTGTAGGAGTCTAAAATCAACAGATGGAGCTGGTGGGGCACAGTTGTTCTTGCTGGGAGAAGTGGTTGCCACAGCAGTTGGAGCGGGTTCAGGTTCCAGGGCCTGAACAGAGCTGTGGGTGACCTCCCCTCTGGGCAAAATCCAATTATGCTGGACACACAAAAACATAGAGGGATTCAAGCACAAGGTAAGGCAGCTGACATAAGCATCTCAATCTATATGCTCTACACACTCTAGAACTCATATTACAATCGCAACTAACACCCCCATACACGCACTCACCAGTCTGAGTTCCATCACGTGACGTAGCATGATGCGCATCTCCAACGGCATCTTCACGTCATTAAGACTCTTTGAAATGACGTGGAAACAGTAGTCCATCTGGGGCTGTCCATTGAGGTTCAACAGAGGTCACATAAGGTCATGGTTGGTTCTCCATTTTCATATCATCTCATAGCCTTGTTAAAAATGACTTATCCAGGCAATGCCATTATTACAAAATCCATTTAGACAAAGATACCATAAGAAATATTGTTTCTGCAATCAGCACAGTACACCAAGTGACTTACATATTATGGTCAGAATGACTTTGTCTTTAAGAGATTTAGAACAGATAATGTGTCAGAAAAGAACTCAAAGAAAAAATTCTTAAAGGTGCTTACCACAACTTCTGCACCATCTTTTTTGGATAATAAACTAAGAGACATGCCAAATACCTAATATTTACCATCCCCCTCACGCCTCTGTACTAGTCATATCTCAGAGGTCACTTACCTTCATTTTTGGGGTGTCCAGGTCTTTGCCAACAGCCGTTAACAAAGTGGAGAGGCACACTGCACTCTCTTTACTAAGGCTCCGCAGCAGCTTCACCACGCATCCAAACACGACGCTCTCAGAAATCATGTTCATCTTAAACAGTTCGCTGATGAACCTGATGTTTCCGGTGGAGCGGCAGAGAGCTCTCTCTTTAGCTTTCGCAAGGTCCTTCTCAAGCTGCTCCTGCTCGCGCGCCTGAGTCAGGATGAGGGAGAGAAAGAGGAACAGGGTGTCACAAAACCTTACCATCATTCCAAATGGCTCAACACCATCCACAAAGTGTCAAAAAGTCATATCATTGAATCCAATCCTGAAGCTAAGTCCCCCAATAAGTCATGGACTTTAAACAAAGACTGAGCTCTACATCTTAGCGTTCTTAAGGACGGGTACCGTTGTTGCCAAGTCCAGCTGCCTCTTCTTCTTCATCACCAGTTGGTCGTGGACCTCGTCCCTTTCGAACTCCGCCTTGCATCGTCTCAGGAGGAGTCTGTGGAAAGTCACCGACCTCCCGGGCTGGTAGGCCACAGGTACTTCAAGCTGCAATACAGAAAGGCAGAATGAGATACAGGAATATGCAGGATGGAGAACAAGTGTATGGTGGAGACAAATATGTTTGCTTTTTGCTTCAGAGAGTCTTGTTCCAGACGTGCTGGCGAAGGCACGGATCTGAACGACTCGGCCTGAATGCCGTTGGGTTCATGGTCCCGCCTGGGCGACAGCCAGTTATGCTGAACACAGAGATACACAGAGAGGTGAATGCTTAGGAACAACACATCAATTACACATACATGTACATTCCTGAACCCATACGTAATCACAAAACTGCTACACACTTTCAAATACACTCTGAAACTCTTCATACACATTCAAAACAAATGGTAGAAGAATGTTATGTCACACCAATGTGATTTCACTTTGAGTCAGTTTTGTCACATGAATCAGAATGATTGTAGTATGCCTGTTTGTGTGATTGTGTATACATATTTGTGAGTCTAAGTGACAATTTAAAGAAGTCCACAGAGGTACCAGCTTGCTCCATCCCAGCAACTTGAAGCTGCACTATAGCAACAGAGAATTAGACATGCAGGACTTGGAGAAAGTGCAGCTTACAAAAAAAAAGTTTACATTACAAGTCTATCTCCTATCACAAAACATACCTTAGCCAGGGAGTGACACATTTTAGCAAATACGTTACACAAGGCTGTCTCCTCCATGGCCTTCTCATGGATGACAGCCACCAGCATTTGCAGCTTCTCCTCAGTGTTCACCGAAAGGGCCATCAGACGAACCATTAATTCATCAAATTTGTTGGCCGTCACTTTGTCCAGGATGATGTTCACCTTATGGAGAAGCTTCTGAAAAGTCCCAAAAAATTCAACTTATAACCTCATCTTCTCAGCTGCAAGTCTTACACACTGTTGTTTGCCGCTGGTCACTGCACATGGGCGACCTCACCTGTGTTTTTTGGTGCACTCCATTGCCTGTGACACATTCCCTCAGGACTGTCTTTTTCTGTTCAGCTTTTTCAGTCTGACATTCACCTGGAACGTCCGTGGGCACCTGCTGTGTGCCAAAGTTGGTGAACTGAGAGAATGAGAGGACAGAAAAACACTCAGGCTCTTGTCCAGCTGTGTAGCAATCTGTGATAAGCTGAGTCAATTCAACTGTATTAAAATGACTAAATTTACTTGTGCAGTTTTAACAGACAGATTATATATGAATATAAACATGTTAGACCTGGCTGGGGGTGAGTGTGTATATGCTTGTGAGTCAGTTTGCAGATCTGCATGATGTCTTAACTTACTTCAGGTCCCTGGCCGTCTGCTGTTCGTTTGAAAAGGTCGGCGAAAGTGCGCCTGTCTTTCAGCCCCTTTGAATTGATTCTGGCTGCAGTAGCGGTCATTGGGGAGGCTAGCACCTTCACGAGATCAATAGAAAACTTCAGCCTTTTATACTGATTCTTAGGAAGTCTAAAATACTTTTACTTGTGCTTTGTAAGTCACCAAGAACTGGCGACCTCACCTGTGTTTTTTGCATGTCCCCAAGGGAAACGTCGCTAATAATTCCTGAGCTCATTATGAGTTGCGATTTTGACATCTAGGATAGGACAATATAAATAAATAAATAAATAAATAGATAGATAGATAGATAGATAGATAGATAGATAGATAGATAGATAGATAGATTTTACAACGAGTTGAGTAAAAAACGTCAAGCACACCTTACCTGTTTTTCAGTAAATGAATGGCACCGTGTCCACCGATTGAGGGTCGCTCTGTCTCAATAAAACGTTTTGCTTCGATCGTGAAAGCTATGCACTTTTCAACGCCTACAGCTTTATTACGAACTCTAGAATAGAACGTTAACGTCACGTCACAATCACCTTTAATTCCATATCATTTTAGTAGGCTATGTTTTTTAGCTGAAGCATAACAACTTGATAAATAAACAAACAAACAAACAAATAAGAACGATTTATTTATTTATTAATCAAAATGAGGCATACATTTTTCCCCTGCTTTTTTAATCGCTTAGCTAGTATTCCTCAAATTAAAGTTGCATTGCACATTCATAACAAACACATGACAACTTTAACATTCTTGTTTTTAAGCTGCTTGTCAAAACGGGATAATTGCATATGAAATGGCAGTATAATGTAGCCGTATGTAATGTTTCCCCCCAAGAGTTTATTCTCCTCAGTACGAGTTGCATTTGTCCAAAAGTATAAAACATGAATCATTCAAAACATAGGCTACTGTTGTCTGTGTTCTTCTTATCAAGTTAGGTCAAGCCACTAGTTATGCACTAAATCCAAAGTTTTTCGCCCATTAAATTCCTGAAACGCTATCTTCCACTAATAAATGAATTTGTTAACCGCTGATATGTATGAAGACATTACGGAAAAGATGTGAGCAAATGCTCTTTCTCCATTTAAATATGCTAAGCTTTAGTGTAATTCAAGCTTCGTTGTAATGCACTAAACTCGGACTATTATTGTGAATCAAAATGTTGGACATTAACTATGTTTACACACGATTGTTCGTGCCCTGAAAATCGGTTTGCATGTACCGAATCCTGGACAAGCGCCACCCAAGCGCCTATCGGGATTTAATAAGCACGATGGCATTTTGCACTTGCAAGGAAAGTGGTGAGTCACAGCAATGGTAAGAAATGTAATAGATATAAAATATGAACGGGTACATTGAACGATATATGTATTTACCATTTAGTTGATCTTAAGCGACATATTAACATAATGTATAGTTGTTTATTTGTGCCTACTGTAAATTATTCAACAGCAGTGTCATCTCAAAGCGATATCCTGCTTATTAGCTAGCTAGCTAATTGATCGTACTTTCATGGACGTGTTAGCAGCGCCCCCGCCCCAGAAAAATTAATAATAAAATACAGATAAACCACATTTTAAGCTTAAGTTAAGGCAATACACATTTGTATTAGTCTGTCATTAACTGTAGGTATCACGACATCTTCACAAATATACCCACAGATACACTTAGCTAAGTTATATATTGTGGATCAATATCGAAAATATTAGCATATATGAAACGTTGAGTTTGTGTTGGTAATAAAACACATAGGCCAGGTAGGTGTCTTAGGTGAAAATGCGTTGTATTGACAGCTAAAATTTATTTTTGTCAGATCACTTGTTTCTTTTACTTCACAATATCCTTTCGATTACTGTCGTTATAAGAAACGGCAAAACATGAAGTTGTTTTAAAGTCTGGCTGCGTTGCAAAGGCTTCAGTCAGGTCACTTCTCCGTTGTCAGTAGCTATTCAGGTGATACGTAGACTTCCTCCGAAGATACCTCAAAAAGTGAGGTCTCAAAATAATTGAATTCTCAGGCGTTAATGACAGGCGGAGGGCTAGAACAATCAGCCTATATTTGGCTATGTAGATGTTGCTGTTGTTCATCAACACATTGGGGTAGGCGAATGCCGCGTTAATGTGAACACGATATGGGACATTTCAAAAGAACAAGTGGACAGTCAGGACCAAAAATGGTGTGCAGCAATTGACAAGCTAAGCAGCCCCAAAAGCTGAAACTAACGCAGAAAAAAGCTGAATATGATGTCAGCTGGGCCAAGAAACAGTTCAGCAATGGCTGTGTGAGCAAACTTTATGAGACAGATCTCCTGGTAAGTCATTACAGAGAATAGTGCAGGACCTCTTAGAAATGGTGGCATGCTATGTACAAGGGAAGAGCTGTTCAAATGGTTTTCATAACATAGTCATGTTCATGAACACCTTTAGCTGTTATTCTCTAAATATTCATGGGGAAGTGTTTAGAATTATTGCTTTAGATTTGCAAGTAGTCTGGGGTTTGAAATATCTAATTGTTTTGTATTTCTTAATGCTGTTACTTACTGGCCAAAACAAATTACTGGGTTAAAATAATGATAGAGTAAGGTACTAAATGGTACTTTGTTTCAGCTGCACAAGTGGCATCAAGTTGGCATGTACCCCCTTTTCCTACTGGGGTGAAAGAGGGAGTCAAAGACTGTGGTGGATTGCCTGTGCCCTTTCACCTTTGACCACCCCCAAAATCAAGAGGCAAAAAATACCATACGGCGGATCTTTGTTGCACTGATGGATGGCGAGACAGTTCCATTCTTTACAGCTTTGCACACTACTGAAGAATCCTTCAATCCACATATAAGCATTCACTGATCAGACATTTGCACAATTTAATCTTAAGTAATGTCAAGTAATATCAATTTTGTAGCTATAAATGTTAAATGAATTCATAGCAATCTCTTAAATTTGATTAATTTTCACCTTGAAATCTTTCATTCTTCTTTGATTCATTTTGTCACACATCTGCTACAGCCACAACCCCATCCACCATGCCTTCAGCTCCACCTGCTCCATCAACCACCTCTACAACTACACCAACCTCTCCCACTCCATCTGTTCCACCCACCAACCTTATTGCTCCATCTTTTCCACCTACCACCTCTCCCACTCCATCTGTTCCAACTACGACCCTTAGCGCTCCATCTTTTCCACCTACCACCTCACCCACTGGTTCTGTTCCACCTACTCTACAGCTCCAACCTTTCCACTTACTACCTCTACCGCTCCATCTTTTCCATCAACCACCTCTACAGCTCCTTCGTTTCCACCTATCACCCCTACCGCTCCGTCTTTTCCACCTACTACCTCTACAGCTCCATCTTTTCCACCTACCGCCTTAACAGCCCTGTCTTTTCCTCCTACCACCTTTGCAGCTCCATCTATTCCATGTACCGCCTCTACAGCTCCATCAACCACCTGTGCTGTTCCATCTGGTCCAATTCCCACCTCTACAGTCCATCTACCACCTTTACTGCTCCACCTACAAGCTGTACTGTGCTTCCTACCAGTTCTACAGATCCTCTGCTTCCTGTCAACTATGATTCGAAGCCTCCTACCCTCTCCTGTCCTCTTTTCAGTGAAGGTAGGTTGTGTTGAACAGCTATCAATCTGTCAGATCTACGTGTTGCTGTAAACAGTAATGTTTAAAGTTGTTTTGTTGTTGTTGTTGTTGTTTTGTTTGTTTGTTTTAGTTTTGTTAGCCGCTTAATTACTAGGGGATGAGATGTAATAACGGCATGGTTGCTCTATGCTGTCACTGAAAGGCATTTTACTGCTGGAATGCAATTTTTTTTGGAATGGTAGTATCTTGACTATGATTGATGATACTTATGTTCACGTGATTTCCACACAAATAATGGTAAAAGTTAGGCTTTTAGGCTTTAGGACGACTCAACACACTGTCATGCAAAAATGACCAATGACCAAATGTCTTTTCTCTTATTGTATACAGTAGGCATGTAAAACAAATAAAATAGTTATTGAAATACCATGCACCTGTGCCATTAACTTTTGTGGAATGTACGTCAATGAAAGTAGTCCAGTGTATTTACATTTAGCCTAACCACACTCTCTGAGGTTGTTTCTTATCCTAATGATACTTATGAGTTTGATTATTACATCCAGGCTTATTGGCACCAAGGTGGTTTGATACACATTTGCATTAAACCACTTTGGGAGAATTAGGCCTGTGTGCACACATTTTAATTATTTGTGTACTTAATAGTACAGTTATCATATTGCAAGAACTGTATGACATGTGTCAAATCATTTACATTTGTAAGTGTTTCCACCAGCTTTGCTTTTACCAGTGTTACTGCATCAGGGTTATTATTCATGAATGGCACTGCACTTAAACTGTTCTCAATATGTCTCCTTTAGTGCCAACTGCACATCCACCTGCAAAACAGAAAGGAAGGAAGAAGAGGAAGCTCACTTCAGTCAAAGGTACATTATTATTCATGATGTATGACACTGTGCGTGCGTGCGTGTGTGTGTGCGCCTGTGTGTTTACACATGCATGTCAGTGTGATTTCACAAGTAAAAGACTCAGTTCCTTGTGTTTTCATTGTAAACACTGATAATATACTACTTAAATATTATATTATCTAAAGATTGTACTTTAGAATCTACATTTGTTGCAGTCTGAAGTACTGAACAGAACTGATTCAATTCCGTTTTCCCTCATTTTTCAGAGGTAATCTGTCTTGTTTCTGATTTGTTAGTTTGGTTAGTGACATTTAGTTGCATTTAATGTTTCTACTGACAGTGCCATTTTTAAAAGACCATTGTAAAGTTTTTGAAAATTTTGCTTATTGGTTGCTGGAATACTCTGGAATTTTACATCAACATTAGCCTGGCTCTACTTACTGTGGTCAGATGTTGCAGACAACTGCATAACCAGTGTAGTGTCCACAGTCTTCATATTCAGACAAAGGGATATCGATAATGACCTGGGAATGCTTTGAATGTACCATATTGGATAACACAGTTATCAGTCAAATCAGTGTTGAAGATTACACAATGTTTGGGGCTAGTGGTATGGATATCTATCTATTTATTTATTTATCTATCTATTTATTTATATTGTCCTATCCTAGATGCCAAAAGCACAACTCACAATGAACTCAAAAATTAGTAACCACGTTTCCCTTAATGAGGACATGCAAAAAACACAGGTGAGGTTGCTAGTACTTGGTAATTTACAAAGCACAAGTAAAAGTATTTTAGACTTGCTAAGAATGAGTATAAAAGGCTGAAGTTTTCTATTGATCTCGTGAAGGTGCTAGCCTCCCCAATGACCGCTACTGCAGCCAGAATCAATTCAAAGGGGCTGAAAGACAGGCGCACTTTCGCCGACCTTTTCAAACGAACAGCAAACGGACAGGGACCTGAAGTAAGTTAAGACATCATGCAGATCTGCAAACTGACTCACAAGCATATACACACTCACCCCCAGCCAGGTCTAAAATGTTTATATTCATATATAATCTGTTTTTTTTAATTGCACAAGTGCATTTAGTCATTTAAATACAATTGAATTGACTCAGCTTATAACAGTTTACTACACAGCTGGACAAGAGCCTGAGTGTCTTTCTCTCCTCTTATTCTCTCAGTTCACCAACTTTGGCACACAGCAGGTGCCCACAGACGTTCCAAGTGAATGTCTGACTGAAAAAGTGGAACGGAAAAAGACAGTCCTGAAGGAATGTGTCACAGGCAATGGAGTGCAAAAAACACAGGTGAGGTCGCCCATGTGCAGTGACCAGCGGCAAACAACAGTGTGTAAGACTTGCAGCTGAGAAGATGAGGTTATAAGTTGAATTTTTTGGGACTTTTCAGAAGCTTCTCCATAAGGTGAACATCATCCTGGACAAAGTGACAGCCAACAAATTTGATGAGTTAATGGTTCGTCTGATGGCCCTTTCGGTGAACACTGAGGAGAAGCTGCAAATGCTGGTGGCTGTCATCCATGAGAAGGCCATGGAGGAGACAGCCTTATGTAATGTATTTGCAAAAATGTGTCACTCCCTGGCTAAGGTATGTTTTGTGATAGGAGATAGACTTGTAATGTGAACTTTTTTTTGTAAGCTGCACTTTCTCCAAGTCCTGCATGTCTAATTCTCTGTTGCTATAGTGCAGCTTCAAGTTGCTGGGATGGATTCAGGCCGAGTCGTTCAGATCCGTGCCTTCGCCAGCACGTCTGGAACAAGACTCTCTGAAGCAAAAAGCAAACATATTAGTCTCCACCATACACTTGTTCTCCGTCCTGCATATTCCTGTCTCTCATTCTTTCTTTGTGTATTGCAGCTTGAAGTACCTGTGGCCTACCAGCCTGGGAGGTCAGTGACTTTCCACACACTCCTCCTGAGATGATGCAAGGCGGAGTTCGAAAGGGACGAGGTCCATGACCCGGTCGTGATGAAGAAGAACAGGCAGCTGGACTTGGCAACAATGGTACCCGTCATTAGGAACACTAAGATGTAGAGCTCAGTCTTTGTTAAAAGTTCAAGACTTATTGGGGGACTTCTCCTCAGAATTGGATTCAATGATATGACTTTTTGACACTTTGTGGATGGTGTTGAGCCATTTGGAACGATGGTAAGGTTTTGTGACACCCTGCTCCTCTTTCTCTCCCTCATCCTGACTCAGGCGCGAGCAGGAGCAGCTTGAGAAGGACCTTGCGAAAGCTAAAGAGAGAGCTCTCTGCCGCTCCACCGGAAACATCAGGTTCATCAGCGAACTGTTTAAGATGAACATGATTTCTGAGAGAGTCGTGCTTGGATGCGTGGTGAAGCTGCCGCGGAGCCTTAGTAAAGAGAGTGCAGTGTGCCTCTCCACTTTGTTAACGGCTGCTGGCAAAGACCTGGACACCCCAAAAATGAAGGTAAGTGACCTTTGAGCTATGACTAGTACAGAGGCGTGAGGGGGATGGTAAATATTAGGTATCTGGCATCTCTCTTAGTTCATTATCCAAAAAAGATGGTGCATAAGTTGTGGTAGACACCTTTAAGAATTTTTCCTTTGAGTTCTTTTCACATTATCTGTTCTAAATCTCTTAAAGACAAAGTCATTCTGACCATAATATGATATAATATGACCTTGTGTGACCTCTGTTGAACCTCAATGGACAGCCCCAGATGGACTACTGTTTCAACGTCATTTCAAAAATTCCTAATGACTTGAAGATGCCATTGGAGACGTGCATCATGCTACGTCACGTGATGGAACTCAGACTGGTGAGTGCTTGTATGGGGGTATTCTAGAGTGTGAATAGAAAGTGTATTTGTGCTGGATTTAGGATTACATTTAGGTTTAAGAATATAGATTGCTCCAACTGCTGTGGCAACCACTTCTCCCAGCAAGAAAAACTGCGCCCCACCAGCTCCATCTGCTGATTTCAAACTCCTACAGACTGCAGCCAGTGACTCTTCTGAGTTGAATGGGGCTTCAGAAAAGTTGCTGAGTTTTGCAGGGGACTCCCAGGTCAAATCCGGGACCTAAGGAGAGTCACATCTTGGTTGAGCTACCTTTAGCTAAGGTGAGATATAAAACTTCAGAAATGGACAAAAAGACAGACCTGCTCTCTTTCTCTTTGTCTCTGCCTGTCACACAGGCGCATATTGCTAATAAATGCCAAAGTGTCAGTAGACCCTGTACATCTTGTAACTACTTGATATGTAGACAACCATATTTTATTATTGTAGAGCAGTTGATAGCATTGATTCAGCTTGTTGTAGTCTGGTAACTTTTAAAGATAATGAGATCAGTGTGAGTTCAGGCCTTTCCACCACCTGTTGACTTGGTTGTTGTGATTGGACAGCATCTTGAGTGTCATGTTTTTCTCCTCTCTCGCTCTCTCAGTCTAGCGAATTTACTCTGCCGCACAAACAACCGCGCAGTATCATCACCGAGAAATCTTCAGGTGAAAAGATACAGCTGCAAAAAAAGGCAGAGAATGCCTGGAAGCCAGCTAGGAAGAGGCAACCTGTCCATATGGATCCAGAGATCCAGGAGACACAGGTGAGGTCGCTGATGCACAGTGACCAGTGGCTAACAGCTATAAGAGTGTGTCAGACTTACAGCTGAACAGGCAAAGTTCCAATCTGAATTTTGTTTGTTTCTTTATGGCCGTTCAGGAAGTTCTCCGCAAGGTCCGCGGCATCCTAAGCAAAGTGATGCCGGAGAAATTGGACATTGGAGAGAAATTGGAGAAATTGCCGCTGCTTGGCTAAAGTAAAGTATTCTATTATAAGAAGTATATTTGTAGTTTTTACTAAATTGGGGCTTAAATACGTCTCCTTGCCCCATAGACATTTTTGAGTTATACCAGTGGTCCATTTTGTCTTATTGGCGTTGTTCCATATGATTTGTAGAGAGGAAACATTCCTGTAGACTGTGCTTGGACTCTGTCCTGCATATTCCCCATCTCATTTTTTTTTCTTCTTCGTACTGCAGATAGAAGTGCCCATGTCAGATAGGCCCTACAGCACTGTGACCTTCCGCAGACTCCTGCTTCGGCGCTGTAAGGCAGAGTTTGAGAAGGTTGAGATGCACACCTTCTTATCTGATAAGGTACACAGGCAGTAAGAGTCATCAGCATTGGTAGCCATCAAACACAGTGAGCAAACATACACCTTAGCCCTCATTAAAAATGCCTAGATGTGTCAGGAAACGTCCCATCAGCACTGAATTCCATGTCTTTTTGCTTTTATTTTGCATGCTGTATTTGCAGATTGAGGTATTGGAGCTTTTGAAATATTATAGCTTTTGGATTGATGTGAAGCTTTCTGACATATTGCTTTTCTCTCTCTCTCTCTCTCTCTCTCTCTCTCTCTCTCTCTCTTTCTTTCTCTCTCTCATGCAGGCTACAGGGGAGCAGACAAAGCAGGAGCTGGCCACAGCTAAAGAGAAAGCTTGTCGCAGCTCCATTGGGAATGTGAGATTCCTTGGTGAGCTCTTCAAAGTGAAGATGGTTGCCAAGCTCACTATTTTTGAATGTGTGGAGAGGCTTGTGGAGAGGTTCAGTGAACTGAGCCTACAGTGCCTCTCCACGCTCCTGACGACGGTCGGCCAGGAGCTTAACGATGGCAAAATGCAGGTAAATCACTTTTAGGTTATTACTGTTACTGATGTGTGAGAGCCGCAAATTATGTATATCTGGCATCTCATTCAGTTCAGTGTAAATCAGCACTCACCAACTGTCTCTCTCTCTCTCTCTCTGATATCTGTCGTCTGTCCATAAATAGACTAAAATGGACTTATATGTAATGTCCATTGAAAAAGCTGTAAAAGAAGGCATGCCATCATCACATGTCCTCTACCTGCTGCAGGACATGATGGAGCTCAGAGAGGTGAGTATGTGTGTTAAGTCACAGAAGAAGAATAAAAGACTATCTTAATACATTTTAATGTTTCCCCTCACAACTAAAAACAAAGTAAAAAAAAGTGAGGAAAAAAGAAAAATTGAAGAGATTTTGAAAGTTCCTTGTGAATGTTCATTTATGACTATGTGCAGTATGCACAGTGAAAGAGATTCTGTCAATATTAGGAGTCATTTCAAATGCAGGCAATCAAGTCACTTTTTGACTTCTAATGACAGGAATCCCCGTTTGTGTTCAGTGAAACAGGGTGTCGCACAGGCCAGTTCTGGGTTCAAAGACCATCAAAGTCCATGAGGGGGCACAGTGGCAGCAGTAGGATCAGTCAGGGATGGCTCATCAGAAAGGAGTCTTTTTCTCACTTTTTGTTGTTTTTTTTTTCTTCTTTTTTGTCAGTAAGCAAGCCAAGAAGACCTGACAATAAAATATCATATTAAAAAAAAGTTTTACAAGGATTAATGGAGAAATAATTTAACTGTGCAACAGGTAACCTCACATGCGGTATAATTTCAAAAATACTTTTACAGTAAATTCCTATAATACATATACAGGTGTCATGGAATTTTGAAGAATTACAAGGTGATAGACTTAGGCAAATGATTTAATCAAAAGCTTGAATTTATATTGGCTGGCTTTATTAGGTACAAACAAACCACAGGGTGCCCTGATACAATTATGCTTTGAAAATAAACCAGCCATAACATCCTGTTTGAATAAGCCTTGAGACAAACACATTGATCCAGGTATTAACATCAATTTTTCTACAGTGCAGAGAAGAAATCACTTTCATTTATAAGTATTTACCTGAAAGCAAGTTTGTAATGTATAAATTAGTGTGCCATATTTTAGATAACGAGAGTATATTATGGCACATTTCACTCCTACATAGCCTTACATGGTAAAGCTCCATCTGCACCTCCAGCTCCATCCCAACTTTTACTAATGCCAGGTGTGTTGCACTTAATCAAATCTGGGGCATATGCTATACGTGTGGGAACTCAGGTGAGTTTTATGTGACACTGTTACTACTACCACTACTACTAATAATGATAGTCATCATCATCATCATCATAAATGCAGTATTTAATCTCACCACTCTTACTATACTGGTGGGACCATCCTCACTGCTGGTTCCTTGCTGATGCGTTAATATGAACGTGTACATTTTAAACTCAGAATGAAGATCCAAGGATAGGGCCGGTGGCCTTAGTGGCTGCAGGGATGTGAACCCTCTGTAGGACATTGGCATTGTTCCCTTGATCAAAACATGTAACCCAATAAATTGCCCCAGAGAAACTGCACCTTGGTTCCATGTTCCCTCCCTTGGCCAAGGGCCTCACTTCAGCTTGCACATAGAGCGACTTTTCAGACAGCATTTGACAGACAAGTGGAGGGAAAAGTCCATGGAGAACAGGAGATGAGAACAAAAGTTCGATGAAAAATATGTTGGCACTGTTCCCCAGGAAAGGGAAAAAGCCACAGCTCCTTTAAAGGAGGAGAAAATGTTTTTCACCATCATTGTGTCTAAAAAACTAATTCATCATTAACTGATTTTTCACTCGCAACGATGTTTCGATGTTCTCAGTCACAAAATAAATGTGCCTAATCAGGAATGAAAAAATACTGAATGTCTGTTCTTGAGTGGTCGTAATTGAGGATGTTGTATGTAATAGTGCTCCACAAAAAAAAACGAAAGGAAAGTAAAAAGATGGTAAATGGTCTTAATTCAAATTAATCCTGCGCCACCCGGAGTGTAAAGAGTAGCACATGTCTGTACCGTATATAAACTGTACCGAGGATAAAGTTGCTCTTTCGAAGGCTCTTGACGATTCTCGAGATTTACTTCAGTCAGCTTTCATCAAAATGTAAGGTAACTAAGCGTAACCCATCAGATAAAGGTGTAAGAAATATTTTGTTAACAGTTTTATTTTGAAATGCGGTGAATCAGTCTTCCATGTGATTTATTTCTTTTGCCATTTTCTGGTGAGCGGTGGCACTGAAATTAATTGATGCTATACTATTAGCTAATATCGGCCCTGATGTCCAAACTTGACTGACAAAGTAGGTGAGCACGCGCAACAAAATTCTGAGGGAAACGGTAGGTAAAGGACACGGAGCGAAGAAATTGATTAAATTACACGTTTATTGGTGATTAACTTACATTTTGATTCTCGAAATATTCCTGGATAAGTTTGAACGATTTGATAACGACATTGCCTTCAATATTTTTTGACGAGTTATTTTGTCTCCATTTTGAATCGAGATAATCAACAGTCATTAAGCCAGTTCAGTTCAGCTATGTTCTGTTACGTTAGCTTGTTGATTTGACCAGTGATGTAAATATACTTAATAAGTATTTCACTGATGTCGATTGATCGTTAAACATATGCCAATTGCTACCTTGTTTATATCGTTATGTGTGAATGAATTTTACTTTTGATAGAAGATAAGCTACTTGATCTTGCTAACCGTGGAACGATGCTAACCTTGGAAGTCGCGAGCTTCCCGGGTCATTGACAGTGTGTACGCAGTCTCATTAATATTTCTTATTATTTAACCATTTTTGTTGCTTGATTGTACCACACCTACAAATATACATTTCAAAATGGTTGAGGATTCTTTCCCTAGTGGAAATTCCAATTGAAAATCCAGTAGCTAGTCTATTGGGATGAACTGGTCTCAAATGGTCTGTACTGGTTTCAATTGGTTCCAACTGGGTTTTCAGATTCTAATGGTTTGCCCAGTTAAGCATACCAGTTGAAACCATTTAAAACCCATTCAGACCAACAGAGCCATGGGCAGTGGCTGCTTCACCAGTTCCACCCAGTTGAAACCAATAGGATGTAACTGGTGTTGTCTGCTATTCATTTCAACTGGAAACAACTGGTCTCAACTGGTCTAACAAACCCAATACCTGCACTTGGTGAGAAAGTGCTGTAAATTAAGAATGCACTCTAAAATAATGAAATATAATGAAATTAATTGTTTGATTCATCAGTTAACAACGTACAAAGTGCACTAATGAGAATACATTATTTTTTGAAAATGTCAAGTCATTTGTAAAACGTTTTAACTGTTAGTTTTCTTCTAAAAATAAGTGTTTTTAAATTGAACATGAATTCATATTCAATTTAAAAACAGTAATTTTTAAAGTTGTATGTTGCTTAAAGAAAATTTTCTGCCTTCCTACTGGTCAATTTTTATTAATTATATTTTGCCGGCTATAAACTGACCAAAGAAGCACACACACTGTTTACTTGGACATGATCACTACTCACTGAAACAATTATATTACATCAGAGCAAGCATTTTGATTACGCGATCAGCTTGTCCTCTGTCTTGACTGAAGAGATACCTGGGAAGGGGATGTGGCTCCTAGCCCTTCTTGAGTAATCTGATTGGTGTATTCAAAAATCCTTGCTGTAACGTTGCACGAAGGCAAGTAATTAAAGCCCGCGAATTTCGCTTCGGTTAAAACGCAGCTTTACAGTTACAGCCTACAGTTAGCCTAAATTCACAGTAAAAAAAAGATTTACTCTGGTAAGGTACTTGGAAGATAATTATCAGGCTGTTGATCCCATTTCTCGTATATAAAAATTTCGACTTCGACAAAACTACCAAGTACTGGGTGTTTGGACGACGGAGCCAATTGCCAAAGCCAGGTTTTGCTACTGGTAAGCTACTCATTGCATTAAGTGTTTAACATATCTTACTTAACTTACTTTAGCTTTTACATATGACAAAAACAAGTACTCACTTCGTGGACTTGTATGCTAGTAGAGTTATACTGATAGTTATAACTATAGTTAAAGACAGGTGATAACGTTACCGAATCAGTTCCTGTGTGTCCCTGTTGAGACTGTATATTTCAATGTAGCACACGCTTGCAACTGTTCGTTTTTAGCTAACCATAATGTGAGGCGGGCCAGATAACAGCTGTTTGTAGATACGGCTTTATATTGAGTATGCCTGCTGCTGTTAATGCGTTTAGTGAGTACATAGTTACGGATTGTACAGCTGAAGATCAAGAACTCACTACGACAACGGAGAACAAGAGGGCCCCCTCCCTGAAATAAGGACAGAAACAGCATCACCCACCAGGGAGGTCACCGCTGTTAAGAACGACAAAGGCAGCGCTGGATGGGAGGTCACCACCATTAAGAACGACAAAGTATGATTTTAAAAGTGAAATTCTGCATTGTACCATTACCAGCAAATGTTGTATGCCTGGTTAACCATGTTTAGGCCTATTAAGTAGCCTAGAATTTGAGACTGCCATTTAAATGTTTAGAAATTTCCATCCTCCAATGTACTGTATAGCCTATTAAATCAATCAAACAGAAGGCACTGCACTGCCACTTAAAAATGATTTTATATTCGTATTTTTATGTTACTGTATTTTCTTTATGTTTACATTTTGAAGTTATATTTTAATTCCTTCTATGTTGCTTGGTACTGCACTCTGAATCTCGTTGTACGTTTACGATGACAATAAAGGAATTCCTTATACACTTACTTGTTGCCTGTTTTTTAGTATTCTCTGTTAAATTGTTATTATCAAGATGTATATGTAGATTGCAGTATACAAAGGTGTGTGTGTGTTCTGGGCCTGTATGGACGTGGTGGAAGTAAACTGTTAAAACGTAAATTACATGCAGTGATATATTCACTATAATGCCAGGTTCCACCAATTGAAATTAGTTTAATCCATTTAAATACCAGCTGTAACATTACACACACCACGTGAGTTCACGTGAACTCAATAACCCAGTTGTCTCCAGCTAAAACCAATACAGACCGTTTGAGACCAGTTCAACCAATACATACCATCTGAGACCAGTTCAACCAATACAGACCATTTGAGACCAGCAGTTTCTATCAGTTTTTCAACTGGACCAATACATTCCAGTAGAAGTTTTTATTGGTTTTTCTACTGGGCACTCCAATAGAAACCAGTTATGAAACCAGTTGAATGTGCTTCAGTATCCCTATAAAAACCAATAGGAACCGGTTAAAATTGTTATTGGTTTTTAAATGGTTTTCTACTGGTGTTCTACTGGGATTTTCTACTGGATTTCAACTGGAATTTCCACTAGAGTTTGTGGAAGAGACTGCCAAGTCAGGGCCAGTGACCATGAGGCCAAAGTCTCAAGAACAGCCAAAGTCTCGATGAGTCTGATGCATTGCAAGTTTATTGCATTCAGTAGTGAGCAGAATACAACAAACTGAGTCAGGTCCCGGAAGTGACTGAATCTACTCCAGAAAATCACTTACTTATATCCAAAAACCCATATCAATGTACTAAACCTAAACATCCAATAAGCACTTGACACGGTCACATGGTCACAGCCATTACATCATCCCGCCGGGTCCAACCCCATTATTGTGTGGAATGCCCGTGAGGTCCATGCACAGGACAGGCTCTCTCTCTCTCTTTCTCTAGGTGCTTTCAGACCGAACAGTAGGGTCTCATTTGATAGGAACTACCCCCTGGGGAGCTTCCCCTAGAACCACATACTTTCTAGGGCTTTTTTTCTGTTTGCATTCGCACCGCCAGTAGGAACGCTGAAGTGACGTAAGCCGGCCGACGGTATAGCAGCTAAGAGCTGTTGCTTACGACTACCCAGGACAGCTACACATTTTTAAGTACAAATTTAATGACTTTTAAGACCTTTTAAACACCTTCAAAAAGAAAAAAAAATACCATTACTGCAGCAAAAGAAATCGACAAACTAGACTACAGTATACACAATTAATGAGTTTTATTGAATTTGAATGACAGAAATATCGAGTGCACATTAGATAACATATAACTGCCTTCTCATTAACGAAAATAAAACTGCATGGCGATAGACCCAGTCCAATGGGGAGAAAATGTCCCCCTATATTTATGCATTTACCACCGCAGTAGCAGTGAAAGACTCGATGGGCATAGTACTTTTCGGGTGCTAGCATGGCGCTTGTGCCTGACGCCTTGCTTGCAGCATTGTGTTTTTTGTTGTTTTTTTTCCCTTTTTCCCCGCCGCAGTCCTCAAATCGTAAGCTGGATAAACACATTCTTATTTTAGGTTAAAATGTGGATCACAGCCACACAAGCACCTACTGAAGCGGAGTTTACGCTACCTCCTCAGTGTACAAATATACATTGGATGTTGCTGAAATGGTCATTGTTGGGGATATAAAATACCGGTAAAATAAAACATAAAAACCTTGCCTACATGGTCTACCTACAATTCCAGACATTTTAAGACATTTCTAGACATGAATATCAAAAACTAAATGTAATACGTTCTAAGACTTTATATTTTGCATGGATCTTTAAAAATGGCGGTTGCAGTCATCGTATACCTGCGTCTGGACCAATGGCTGTACACCTACGTCACAAGGTTCCTATTGCGCTGTGAAAGTACCTACCCTGAAGTAGGAGCTAAAAAAGCCCCTTAAAACGGCGTTCTAAGAACTATGATCGTTCTAAGTTCCTGCAGTGCGAACACGTGAAAAAGGGGGTACTTTCTCCAACAGTTCTAAGAACTATGGAAAAGTTCCTCCGGTGCCAAAGTGCCTTCTCTCTCACACACTAAGACTGATACTTTGTAGGGGAGCACCCAGCATGTCAGCTGTATATTGATAATGTGTTTGAACACTGATTGTTAGGTAATCCCTGTTTGCTCTGTTATGTTATATTTGATTTGTCAGAATAGTGCTGTAATTACTTTTATTATCTGTTTTATTTGCTTATTCCTTTCATTTATAAGCAAAAGTCTCAGTAACCTTACTTAACTACTTTAAATAAGTGTTTCATTTGAAACACTGATGTCTGCACCATTATTGCCATCGGGCCTAGACATGTACTTACGGTAGTGGGTTATGCAGGCAGTACACCTATGGTAAACAAATAACACATAAAACCAGCATTAGCAGGCATACGGAAATGCACAGATCCATAAAGAAAAACAGAACAAAAATTGAGGCATTGTTTTCTGAGAGAATAGTATTTACTCATTTTATTAATCCATACATAATTTATTGAAGAATATTACATGTCTAAAGCATCAAGTAGGTTCATGTATGATTAGTTATATTGAATAAAAATAGTAACTAAATAATTTTACAACAATTTTACAGGAAGTTATTACTGCAAATTTCAGGCAAGCAAAGAACAGCAAAGCAAAAGTTTAGAGGTCTTAATAATAATAATAAAAAAATCTATGTACATCTTCCCAACTTCAACACCCCCCTGGCCCCCCAAAAAACACATCAGCACTCAGGCAGTGTAAGCTTTATAATGTCCCAGTGTATGTGTTCTCTGTAATATCTCTCTAGTGTGATTCAGTCTGATCTATGACTCCCTTCAGCCTGTGAAACCTTGCGGGATAGACATCACAGGGTCCTGGCTTGCCATCTCTTCTCCCTGACAATCTTTGTGCATGTGCATATGCTGTTGGAAAATTCCAATAATATTTGTAATATTTTTAAATAATTATTTTCATTATTTTACAAAGCATTGTTGTCTTTTAAAATAAACACTACACCAACACTTCATGTAACACTCCAGAATGTAGTGCATATTTATTCATACTTTTGTACAATGAACAAAAAGAGCAATAGGAGAATATAACAGGTGATGGAGACTGATGAGTGAGCAGCTGTTTTACATACTACTACTTATGGGTTATCTCTGACTGGCCCGGCGAATCCTCATTTGAATAAAGTTAAAAATATTTCTGCTCTTTTCACTTGATTCGCTTCACTGTCAATCCCACAATGCCCCAGGCAAGCCGCTTGCCCGGCTTCATTGAAAATGAATGGGAAAGACTTGCTTTGCTCGATTTGCTTCACGTGAGTGGACAAGCACTGTGATGCTGTGGAGAGAGAGACTGGCATTCCGACAGTACATACCTTCCAAAAGAAACAGATTTGGCATCAAGCTTTTCGTCCTGTGTGCGTTAGGGATGTACAGAGAGCCCAGTATTTGTATTTCTATCTGTATTTGTTTAGGCAGCAAAATGATTTGTATTTGTATTTGAATAAAAGTAGAAACAGGCGTAACAATGCTGGGTTTTCTTTTATTACACTTCTAATTTTAGAATGTTCAAGTTAATATAAGTGTTCTTCAATAAACTATTATAATAACTAGAAAGGCACTCGGAGAGCGCAGACCTCACAGACCAGTGCAGGCTGGAAGCCATCATCCAGCTGACAATCCTCTCCTTCTCACTGAATGGCATTTCCCATCAGAAACTCCACAGACTGCAAGGCTCATTTGCAATGTTTTTTTTTTCACAACTGTATAGTGGAAAAAGTCATGATGAAGGATTTTAACGAAGTCGCGGAAAACACAACCCAGCTATTATGAGTGCGCCTATTTTCCCATATCATGAAGTAGTTTTATGAGCTTTTCAGAAAACCCGACAAGAATTAAGATCACTTTGATGGGGCCAGTGGCACAATAAATAATGTGTCTGAAAATGGATTAGAAAATTATACGTTCAACCCCTGGCTGGATCGCAGTTCTTTGGGGGCAGCCTGTGGCTGAAGAGAAGAGCCCTATGGCTTCATTCTCTTGGCAAAACAAAGCCATGGCTCTTCTTTTAGGAGATTTACTACGTACTCTGAGTTAACTTAACCAGAAGTCACCTGGATAAACCAGTTACTTCATAGCATCATAGCAACCTAATGTTACAGCTTCAGCTGTTTTAAGCACACCGTGGGCTAGTATAACATGCTAATCGTTCCTTGAACTATAGTAGCTTTAATGATCACCCACTCTGAATTTGATAGTAATTAAACGTCCTTACATATTGTATTCATTTGAGACAATGTTTTTTTGTATTGAAATATGTTGAGATTAAATTGATGAGTGTTGTGGATCATGACATCAGGCTACATGGTCATAGCGACAGCTAAAAGGATTCAGGTTTATCAACTAGATCATTTTTATGTAAACCAAGCAATCTGCCAAATGTGATACCAAAAACAGTTGTTGTTTTTTTTTAAAAGATTAACCGTAACATTTCCTTTGTACGCACGCAGGCATAAATGCATAGGCTTAAATGTATAATGAAATGCATTGGCGGAGCTAATTCTACGACTTGAAGCAGAATTTCCCAATTTCCCTATGCCATGTCCAATATTTCGACAGTTTGCCAACGTTCATCCCAATCACGAAATTAACATCACAATTAACTGAAATAACAAAATATGATGCCTGCTTCTATTAAAAGGCCACTTGGAGCTTGTTTCTTAGTAAGCATGCGAAATGCCTCCCGACATAGGTAAGTTCGCAACACCGCGACTGGAAGCTGAGTTTGCCTACGACTCATCCAAACTTTTTACATAGGGACAGCTCGTCCGCCATTATCCCTGATTAAATCACCAAATTAACACAACACCACAATTAAAAGAGTTTGTTTTTTTACTAAGCATACAAAATACCTCCCGACATGGGTAAATTTGCAACACGGCTAACGTACTTAAAACAGTTAAACAAACATGCATACAAGCCCTGTAACACTGCGTACTGCACACTACTCTCCACCCTAGTACACAGTACAGTATACAAGTATGATAACTTTCATGTAGTGTTCTACAGTCACGTAACCAGAACATTCTACAAGCTTTTACCTCAGACTTGTTGTCGGGGGAGACCCTTCTTGGTATTCAAAGGAATGAACTTATTTGTCGGTGTTGTGTCAAACATGTCTTGCCTTTCGGGTAATTAAATTTAACAGTAAGGCAAGTAGGCGCAGGAGAAAGACTGCGCTGATGAGAAGGACAGTAATTACTTTACTTGTATGGCTGGAGCTTGGTGTAAGTACAATACAGAAATTTTAGTAGCAAAATGAGCAGTTGCTTTAGCTTGTTAGCTTTTGTTGTTCGGGGCAAGTGTTATGCTGTAGCGGTTCTAACTTGTACGGCGCTCTGGGCAAACATAAACCCCATCCAAGCCAACCCCCCACAAAAATTGTGCGTCTATTCAAACCCTCAACCCCCCTCCCCATAACATAAAAAAGGAAAGGAGATACTCTGTACTAACTATAGCCGTAATTTTTAGTCATTTTATACACTAAACACATTTGAACACATTTATCACATAGTGACATATTTGTTAAAAAAGATTTTAAACAGTTTCCTCTTTCTACAGGATAACACCAGGGGGCCATACTGCCAGTTGAATGGCAACACTCCTGTTGTTCGCCTCTTTTTTTGGTGATGGAGACCTAAAGAAGGATTTCCGTCTCTCCAGGCAAACTGTTAATGCCCTTATAGAGGCCCTAGAGAGGGGCTTTGTCACGGTTGGGGGAAAGCGGTGGAGGTGGACATTTTTCTTTATTGGCTGGCTAGTGCCACCTCCTACTGGGTGGTGTGTGAGGTGTCTGATGTCCCACGCTCAACAGTCAGCGATATTGTCCATGACACTGCGGAGGGAATACTCTGTATTTGCAGCAGGGCATTACATCTCAGACTGAGCTGGAGGCCATTGGAGCAGGGTTCGCTCACTTTGCAGGTAGTCCTGCCTTCAACCGTGTGGCTGGAGTATTGACTCCAGCCACATAAGGATCAAGCCTCCTGCAAAATACAAAGATGACTACTTCAGCTGGAAGCTGTTCCACTCGATCCAGCTTCAGGCCATTTGTGACCACAAGGGCCGCTTCTTAAACATCTTTAGCGGCCTGCCTAGTTCTGTTCATGATGCCCGGGTCCTCAGGTGGAGCTCAGTTTATGTACAGCAGCTGTATCCCCCACCTGGCTGGTACATCACAGGTGATGGAGGCTGTCCTTGCCTTGCTGCCCCAATCTGTTTGATGACCCCTTACCGTGAGCCAGTCCAGGGTGCTGTGCAGGCCAGGTACAACAGGCACCTTGCAAAAGCCAGGGGTCTGGTAGAGAGAGCCTTTGGGATGATGAAGACCCGGTGAATATCAATCTTCCTTAAGGCCTTTGAGGTAAAGAAAATATGACATATATAAAGTGTATATGCTTTTGAAAATTAAATATGCATTAAAAGTCAGTGTGCTACCAATGAGACCTGTGGTGATTTCTGAGCAGGTATGTTGAACTGTAAGTACCATCAAGCATGATTGTGTCTGTACACATAGGTAAAGCCAACCTTCGCCCCAGTGGTCGTGTCCTGCTGTGCCATCCTGCACGACCTCTGTTTTTTAAACAGATTTTGTGGAGCCAGCAGACGTCCCGGAGGATGACCTTGCGGAAAATGATGGGGAGGTGCATCAGTCTGTTGCTGAACCTGGGGATAACCTCAGAAACAGACTGGCTGCTGCTTTGTCTGCACCCATGGCACATATCGAGGCACTAAGACACAATGACTACTGACCGAACATGGCCTGTGCCCTGGAGAGGCGCGGACAATGGGCATCATTGCCCCTCTTCTTTGTGTGTAGTTGGCATTTATAGTTCAACTGTTGTTTCCAAGACGTGCTTTTTGTCTGTGTATGATGTTTTGTACTTACTGTGATTTGTCTGTTATGTGTTACTAACCTTGTCCTGTCTTACTAACACCCCACTCGTGGCCTGTACCTTGACGTGGTGAGTGGGATTTCAACTAAACAGGCCTTGCTTTCTCAGCAAATCTTTGTTGTCTCTGATGTATCTATGGTACACATCTTTTCAACAGATGTTTGTGTTTTTTCATAATATGCTGGACATAATGTGATAAACATACATCTACTTTACATGTGTTCCTAACTGATATGTAAACAAGTCTAATTGTTATGTATGTTGTTTTCATTTGTAACTTGATCTACAATATATTTCAATTTGTCCATCTGGAAGCACTAAAAACACCATATTGCACTACTGCATCTTAAATAGATGGATACAATCTCTCACTATAATAATCCCATTAAATTTATAAACTTATAAAAATGTCCTATAGCAGTTATTAGCTATTAATGTTATTGTCTAAATCATATGAATGAGCAGAAATGAAATGCTTTTACTAACTGTTTTTTTATTTTTTGTTTTACAGTAAAACTTTGAGCACATCAATTAACTTGTCCTCCCTAGCCCTGCTCTCCCTCTCCCGTCTTTCTTCCCGCTCCTTCATCTCACGAAACAGCCTCTCCTCCCTCTCTTGGTTCTCCTTCTCTCTTCGTTCTTCTCTGTCTTTCCGCTCTCTCTCTCTCTTTTCCTCTCTTTCTACCCTCTCTCTTTCTCTCCTTTCTTCTTTCTCTACCCGCTTTTTCTCCTTCCGCTCCTCTCTTTCTAGTGCTTCTTTCTCTTTCCTTTCTTCTCTCTCTATATGTAGTTGTTCCCGCTCTTCCTGCCTGTCCTGCATACTGCGCAATATGTCCACCCACTCTACCCCCCTTTTTTCTTTTTGGCAAGGTTGGGGAGTGCCTTGGTTGCATAGGAGGGGTAGAGACCACGTCCACATCCTGGGCAGATGAGTCCACTAGGACAGGAGGATGTATTGCTGGCCTCTGCCCTAGTGCCTCATCCATGGGCCCATACCACTTCCAGGATGCAGCAGTGGTCTCTCCACCCTCTGTGCTCACTCCTTCAACTCCTACAGAACAACAGAAGCAAGTGGACCACTGAAAAAAAATCATACCTTTACATTCATATATAACTGCATGCAAATACATTCATGGTCTTGTGATGTGGACACCAGAGATGTAATGATCTAAGAGTTCCAGGGTTTCTGTTTTTATAAAGACATATGGACATTTGCGTGACATCAGCTTACCTTATACTTTTGTTTTAATTCTCCCATTTTCCTTTTATTTTTGTTGGGTCCACCCTCCCCACAAGGCCATGGACCTTCACAAATTCTTTGCAAGACAAAGGATGACAACAAACAGTTCTCTGACGACATGTCGTAGATGTAATGCTTTTCTGAACCAACATCAAATGAGTCAAATGTACTCGAACCCCCTCTGAGCTGCATGCCTGCGTCCTGTAAATTTATCCTCATTGCAAGCACGCCAGTTGATGAGGGCTGTTGTGTCTTCATCTGTCCCTACAAAGAATAAGTCCAAAATGAAATTTTCTTAACATATTTCATGCCATAGGAACAATTTCAGAGATTTCTTTGGCTAACGTTACTTCACTACAGTACTGCTAACACCTCAGTGCAACATCTTCAAAAGTACGGTCGGCAACCAAAACCAAGCTATGGCAGCTACATGTTCATAGGAACATTTATCTTACATGAATTCTCAAGAGCTCAGTGTGATGTAAAAGTTTGCTGTCCAAATTAATTTAACAATGTACCCAGCTAGCTCGTATTGCCGCTCTGGAAGATAACTCAATGGTGATAACTGACAGAAAACTCCACTATTGTTGACTATCCTTACAGTCATGAAAAAATAGCTATCTGATAAAAACAAACACATGACTAATACCTATCAAAGTATCCCCATAAGAAAGCATATGACTTGTTACACCAAGATATGCAATTGATACTTACGTTTATATTCGGAGCTGCAGCTGTTATTCATCCCGGAACCACCACTGCTGTTGTTACCGTCTGCCATGTTTTTTGAAAATTTTTGGAAAGTTAGAGGTTACTGCGTTCCATCATGGGATGCAGTAGCTGGCGAAGTGAGCTCGGGATGTATACTGGAAATTTTCGCCAGAGTAGTACACCATCCTGGTAACTGTCTTGTATTGCAAAATTTCTAAAATTTCTCACGTACTGCATACTACTTACTACTTTTACGTCAAGATCAGTATACAAGTAGTAAGTAGTATGCCAGCTATAATGTTCATGTCACAGCCTGCACCTTGGTTTGGACTTTTGTTTTGAAATGTCTTGTGCTCCTGTTCTGTGTCTTGCGTTTGGGTCCAGCCCCACTGCACGCCTGACAGAACGATAGACCCAACATGGACCCAGCAGACACTTCCGTCTCCAGGGCAGAGACGACTCCGGCTCTTGACCTGGGTGCGGCGGGGCTCCCTCTCTCTGCAGGTTCCTCGGCCCCTAATCCGGGGGGGGGGGGGGGGGGGCTCCCAGCCCTAGAACCAGGCACCACAGGGACTGTGGTGCTAGGTCCAACCATCTCTGGGGATGTGTCCACTCCTGGGTCTCTGGGTCCTGTTCCTGTCTCAGGCCCCCTTAATCCCCAAGAAGCACCTTCCTCCAAAAGAGTGGCTCTCGAAGGCGCCATGGAGGTCCCGCTGCCCAGCACGCCATGGAGGTTCCGCTGCCCAGGCCCAGCTCAGCTCGCTAGCTGACGTCCTGCCTGTTCCCGAGGGCGTTTCCCTGGCCCAGCTCAGCTCCCTAGCTGACGTCTCGCCTGTTCCCAAGCCTGTTTGGAGAGTCTGCTCCATTCCCGTTCCCTGTGCCTGTTTGGAGAGCGCTCCAGTGTCTCTGTTCCAACCAACCCCCCACCTGCTCGGCCACTGAGGGGACCCTTTTGCACTGACAGCACCACCGGTCTACCCTGCCACTGGGTCATCCCTCTGTGTGCCCCCCCACTCACCCGGTTTGTTCTGGATTTATTTTGTTTCGGGGGATGTCTGGGAGCCGTCCCTTAAGGGGGGGGGGCTCTGTCACAGCCTGCACCTTGGTTTGGACTTTTGTTTTGAAATGTCTTGTGCTCCTGTTCTGTGTCTTGTGTTTGGGTCCAGCCCCACTGCATGCCTGACAGTTCAGCAGTTGCAACAGAACTGCAACTTTATTTTTAATCAACACAATCATTTTGTATTAAGAATTCATAACTATATAGTCATTTATATTAAAGGAAGTGTGTGAAGTTTGTCTTTTATAAAGATGTGATCTGTGAATGAATTAATAGAAAAGGTAATTTGGGTTTGTTTCTGTGCAGAGAGTGCTGATGGTCAAACATTCAAGGTTACATGGTGTGAGCCTTTTTTGGAGGGAATGAGAAGACTGACTGTTGGAATATAGCCAAGGGCACTATGATAAGATGAAACAGTGTATAGCAGGTTAGGTTTTCTACCTCCCTCCCTGCTCCCTTAATTGTCTCTGTGTGGGGATTTGCAGATCTGTGAGTACCTTAATTACTGGGCAGTTGCTTTTAGTGGTATATTTAGGCAGGCAACTGTTTCCTGGGCGTACATCCTCTCCCATTTTGCCCTTCCTGTGAGCTTGGCTTCTGCATTGGTGGCGTGGTCTGGAATTTGGTTTGGCTGTTTGCGTTGTTGTGTCTCTCTGATTTCCTCCTCCAATGGATTAAGTTGGCTCATTTCTGGGCTGCAGATACGGGGGGTATTGTTCAGATACGGGGTTAAGTCTGTTCATTTGTAAGCTCTGTCGAACAGTGATTTAAGTATAGTGTTAGCACGACAAATCTTACCTATGGTGAAACTTAGGCAGGCGACGAAGGGTCTGTGGATGTTAGTGCAGCTAGCACAGGCATGAACACACAATACAAAACCACAGTTATTAAACACTTTGTCTAGCCACGACTTGGCCACAACTCAGCAAGGTCTACGGTCACTGCAGCATCTATAGCCCATTTCATTGTTAAGGATTTAAAATGTTTGTTCATTCAATAAGTCTTTTTTTGTCTGTGTCTATTGGAGAAGTAATGAACACAATTACATGTAATTCTGAAATGGTTTGTCGTCCGTTTTTTTTTCCTGTGCCATAAAGTAACAAAAATATTTGAATTTCCCAGGTCTTTTATGAAATATATTTATTTGAAGGTAAGCAATGCCCCTTTTATAGAATTGGGTTATTTTAATTTATAATGAAAAATGAATGTCTACATGAAATTAATGTTAAGAACTGTATCAGATTGTATCGTGTCACATCGAATTGCACCGAGTCATTCCGTATTAAAATGTATCGTCCCTCAATTATGCCCATGTATTTAGATACATATCAGATCATTTTATGTGGGAAAGATGCACACCCCTACTATTCTGTCAATCAAGGCGGGACTTAATACTCAGGGTCAGCGTTAGCTAACAGTATTGCATCAATTAAATTCCGTGACACTGCCCAACAGAGAAGGGCAAAAGATATTAATTACATGGAAAGGATGAAACTGTATGTAGTATGTTTTTAGTACAAGTCCACAAAACAAGTCAAAGGAAATAATAATAATACAAAAAAAAAAGAAGCTGAAGAAAGATAATAGTCCAGTTGAAATTAACATTGTGCATGTGTGTCCTAATAGTCTCCAATCTTTACCGTGGATAACGCCAAGCCCTGTACTGTTTCTCAAGATTCACTGCAATCAGCTTTGTCAAAATTGAAGATAAGCGAGTCCACTGTAGAACCTATGCTAAACCAATAAGACATAAAATGCAATCTTTCAAAAAAAGTTCTGTCCTTGATACCCTCAATAGCCACTGGCTTTGTGGGCCATTGACGCAGTCATGGGTTCATTCAAATATGAATATGTTAGCTAGTCAGAAGAAAATGCTTTGAGCAACAGTGATGGCAATGGCTGCAGATTGCTGTCAACTGGCTTTGCAGGCTGGATACATAATCAGCAAGCTATTGCTCTCAAGCTAGTTTGATGTCTATGTAATATATGCAATTGGTCACAGTTTTTGTGCAAGCCAGCTAGTTAGCTAGGTAATAGTTAAGTTTGGAACATAAGTTGTGTTAATAGTTAACATAAGCTTCAAACAAGCGACATGTTGTTAGCTGGCAATACTTAGCTTAGCTACCTAATTAGCAACTGAGAAGAGGCTTTAAGCCTGTACTCAGGCTACAAACATTCTACTGAACGTCATTCTTTCTAGCTAACTCGCCAACTGTGTAACTTTGTTGCTAGGTAGGTCTCGTAGTAGTTGTGTAGCCACTACCCCTCATAGTAGTTATGTGCAGCAACTACCCCTCTGAACATCTGTGCACGTTATTGATCCGTACACACTGTGCCATTTATGTACTGAAGAATAGGTAAGGTGTCTTGCTATTTCTGACTGTGTGTTTGACTTTTTTTATTCATTGTATTATATCCACTTTTTAACTTATTTAGTTATTCATTTATTTAAAATTTTCTTATCCTAGATGCCACTCAGGAATCATTAGCAATGTTTCCTTTAATGAGGAAATGCAAAAAACAGAGGTGAGGTCACCGTTACGTAGTGACTAGTAAGGGTATTTTAGATTTGTTAAGAATCCATTTAAAAAGGTGAAGTTTTAGACTGATCTTTTTACTGCCGTACAGGAAGATCTTGCAAAGGTGCTAGCCTCCCCAGTGGCTGCTACTGCCACCAGAATCAATTCCAGGGGCTGAAAGACAGGCGCACTTTCACTGACCTTGTCAAAGTATCAGCAGACGGCCAGTGAGCCACAGTAAGTTATGACTCCATGGAGGCATACAAACTGACTCACACACATACGCACACTCGCATGCACACCTGTACAAAACACCCAAACGCAGGTAAAATTCTAGCATGCCTACAAAATGTGCCTCATGTTTATATTTATGTATAATCTGTTTGTTAAGTTTGCAAGAAAACATAGTAATTCGAATACAGTAGAATCGACTCATTCATTTTTTTCTAAGCCGCCCAGCACTCATAGGGCGAAAGGCAGGGACACACCCTGGACAGGTCGCCAGTCTGTCACAGGGCAGACGCACAGACAAACATCACATAGGTATCACACATTCATACCTAGGGGCAATTTAGTGTCTCCAATTCGCCTACCCTGCGTGTCTTTGGACCTGATTGGAAACTGGAGCTCCTGGAGGAAACCCACGCAGATACAGGGAGAACAATGCAAGCTCCATGCGATATACTTTTACAGTAAATTCATATAATACATGTACAGGTGTCATGGAATTTAAGAATTACAAGGTGATAGACTCAGGCAAATGATTTAATCAAAAGCTTGAATTTATATTGGCTGGCTTTATTAGGTTAAAACAAACCACAGGGTGTGCTGGTACAATTATGATTTGAAAATAAAGCAGCCATAACATCCTGTTTGAATAAGCCTGGAGACAAACACATTGATCCAGGTATTAACATTACATTTCTGTCACGCTGGTGGAGTGGTGCAGGACCCAAGCGCAAGACACGAAGATTGTAGTGACAAAAAAGAGGACTTTACTTGCAAAATGAAGATAAAAAATACAGGTGCAAACAGGAACAAAAACCAGTAACAAAAGGTGCAGCCTAACAGTGTGTACTAACACAAACAACGATAGACAAAGGACAGGTGAAACACAAGGGCTTAAATACAAGAGGAAAACTAAACAGGGCAAACATGATTGGATGAAATTAACAAGGGGAGAACGAGGTTAATAAATGCAACAAACAGGATCAGGTGAGGGGTGGAAACACACATGGAAGAGGAGCACAAGACATTTCAAACTAAAAGTCCAAAGATGAGGTGCTGTTATGCTGGTGGTGTGATGCAGGACCTAAGTGCAAGACACGATGATGAAGGTGACAAAAGGAGGACTTTACTAACAAACTGAAGATGAAAATACAGGTGCAAAACAGGAACAAAAACCGATAACAAAAGGGTGCAGCAAAACAGTGTGCATAAAAACACAAACAACGATAGACAAAGGACAAGTGAAACACAAGGGCTTAAATACAGAGGGAAACTAAACAGGGCAAAACAGGATTGGTTCAAATTAACAAGGTTAATAATTGGGACAAACAGGAACAGGTGAGGGGCGGACGCAGTCCCAGAGATGGTTGGGCCCAGCACCACAGTCCCTGTGGTGCCAGGATCTAGGGCTGGGAACGCACAGAGGGATGACCGAAGGTGCTGCTGCAGATGGGTCCCCTCTGCGGCCGAGCAGGTGGGGGATTGGCTGGAACAGACTTTCCAAAACGGGCACAGGAACGGGAATGGAGCAGACTCTTCAAACAGCCTCGACGTTGGCTAGGGAGCTGACCTGGGCCAGGGAAGCGGCCTCGGGAACAGGACAGGGCATCAGCTGGCTGCATTTGTTAGCTGTCCACAGATTCTATGAGTTGCGTAGGATCAGAATGCAGGCCTGATCAGCTGTAGCACTGTGACTTTCAGCCCATCACCAAGGTACAGGCAGCATTACCAGGGAAATAAAGAATGTAAACAGTCACTCCTCTGACAATATGACAGTTGACGATTTGACTCTGCAACAAGTGACCAGCTGAATTCAGAGCCCCTGAATGTCTACCCTTTGGCTTTTTAGGTGCCTGTGGATGAATGGGGTATTTTCTGTCTGTACTGTTTACATATGACAAGGCTGAGACAGGCCTCCTAAAAACGAATTAAGTTCTTGGTGGAGGTGTGCTTTTGTACCAGGGTAAGAATGTGAGAGGAGACCACTCGTGTGTTTGTACACTGTACAAAGCCCCCACACGTTACTGACCTTTGCGTACCATTCAATTAAGTTAACACATTTTTCAGCAGCATTCAGGTAGCTAACACTGTTACTACCATCACCAGTACTAGTAACACTATCACTACAACTGCAATTACCAGTACAGGTCTCTCTCTGATATCTACCTTCTGTCCACAAATAGCTTCTGATGGACCAATACTCAAGGTGCATTGAAGAAGTTGTGAAAGAAGGCGCACGATCATCAAGCGTATGTCTCCTCTTGCAGGACCTGATAGAGCTCAAGAGAGGTAAGTGTGTGGTAAGTAATAGATGAGTAATAAGGGACACTGTCTTAATTTGTTTTAATGTGTCTTTTTTCCCTCACAATGAATAACAATTTAGAATAAAGCAAAAAAAAGAAAAAAGTTTAAGGGATTTTGTAAGCCTGAAAGCAATGGTTAAGCAGATGTCTACAAGAACAATAAGAAGGGGATAAAAAAAAAGTCCTGGTGAAACACAATGGAATATGAACATCATTGTTGTTAAATGCATTAAGATGTCAAGACTACTTGAACTGTTTTTTACTCTGAGGTGTTTATTGAGAAAGTTATTCATATTACAGTAATCCTATTAAGGAGAATTCAGTGGGCTGTATGGTGAGAATCAGATTTCTCAGTACTTCTCTAAATACTTCAATACTTTTCATGCCTTTTCTTTTTCATAAAACAAACCTCAACAAAATCATTGACAGTATTCATGTGCAAAGAATTTGTCTGAGTGTTCATAAAGCGGGGTTATCACAGGGCCTGCAGTACTCTGGCAAAGACTGCTAACTCTGAGAGCTCCACTCCAAACTGACACAGTGGACCCTGCTGGTATAACTAGAGAAAAACAATAACAGCAAAATAGGAGTGCCTCATTCATTCATTCATTTCAGCTTTTACCTTTTAGTTCAAGTTGAGAAATATGATTAGTTTACTGTTGGTCCCTGGAGACAAAGAATAAAGCGGTCACCTGTAACCTGCTTTATGATTTGCCTGTTGTTCATAGTGCCTAAACTCTTAAGAACAGACAACATTCTTGGTCAATGTGAAGATGGTTCCGACAGACAATTGCATTTAAAGCCCAGGGACAGGGGTTACGAGGTGAAAAGCTGTAGGGAAGTTTAACCACTATGGACCATGAAACTCCAACTTTAACTTTCTCCTAAAAAGGCACTGTGGTTATTGGTTAATTGATTTGTAACCACGTCTGTGACGATTCATGAACTTTTGATTTGACCAGCATGCCATACCTCATGACAAACTTGAATGTCTACCCCCTTCTTTGGTGTGTGAAACTGAAAAACATAACTTCTCTTACTGACTCAGGATAATGCCACTTGTATAGGCTTTTTGAAACTATCTTTAGTAATGTTAGTTACTTCCTGCCATCCTAGTGAACAACTAGACAGCTGGTTAAACTGTGAAAATGAGTGACAACTGTTGGATAGTCCTTAGCTCATAGTCAACGTCAAACAGAGCATTTTCAGGGAGTGCTTGGATATCTCTTTGAGATGGGCCATAGTTGTCAACAACAGCTGACACTGGAATGCATAGTTTCTGGGGTCCACTGGAGCAAGGCTGCCATATTTAATCTGAAATGGGAAAATCTTTTGCCCAGCCAGGGGCAGTAGGAGGCAGTTGGTCTTGTGGCAGCCAGACAAGTATTCGTGGCTGCAACTCGACCCTCTACCACTTGAGGGAGCTATTCTATCACTGTTAGCTCATGTAACAATCATCACTACTGAGCCACTCTAACACTGTTTGTTCGTATAATCAGCACCTCTGAGAGACAGCTGCCACTAGACCTGCCAGAGTCAACAAAGGTCTGAGTGAGCTGATGCTACTGGGGAAGATTATTTAGAGGCTCCTAATCACAAGTAGGACTTGGTCTTCGTCTTGGTCTGGTAGTATGGATGGTAAAGTATTTCATGCCTAAATGTTCATCAATGAATATGAATCCCAGATTTCTCTCTTTCTTACAAGAATTTAGATCATATCAAAGTGTCATTTATCACGTTTGTGGGAAATTCCTGAATACATAACTCTCGTGTCTGCTTTTGAAATCGCTCTCATTCCGACTAAACTTAAACAAAAACATGGCTTTACACATAAGCTATAAATGAATTTAGAAATTAACTGAACTAATTAAGACAAGGTAACACAACTCAAAAGCTCTTCTCCCACTGTTCTTATGGCGACATTAAACGCCATACCCTAGCAACCTTCTGGTGCAATGTTGACATCTTGTGGCAAAAGTGTCTAACCGCGTTTCACTAGTAAACATAGTTAACGTCCAACATTTTGATTCACAATAATAGTCTGAGTTTAGTGCATTACAACGAAGCTTGAATTACACTAAACCTTAGCATATTTAAATCGAAAAAGAGCATTTGCTCACATCTTTTCCATAATGTATTCATACATGGCAGCGGTTAACAAATTCATTTCTTATTGGAAGATAACGTTTCAGGAATTTAATGGGCGCAAAACGTTGGATTTAGTGCATAACTAGTGGCTTGTCCTAACTTGATAAGAACAACACAGACAACAGAAGCCTGTGTTTTGAATGATTCATGTTTTATACTCTTGGACAAATGCGACTCATTCTGAGGAGAATAAACTGTTGGGGGGAAACATTACATACAGTAGGCTACATTATATTACTGTTTGATATGTAATTATCCAGTTTTGATATGCAGCTTAAAAACAAGAATGTTAAAGAAGTTGTTATGTATTTGTTATGAATGGGCTATGCAACTTGAATTTGTGGAAGACTGTAGCTAAGCGATTAAAAAAGCAGGGAAATGAATGCATGCCTCATTTTGATAAAAATCAATAAAGAAATCGTTCTTTTTTAATTGTTTGTTTGTTTATTCATCAAGTGGTTGTTAACGCTAAAAACTATACTAGAATTATATGGAATTAAAGGTGATTGTGACGTGACGTTACGATTCTATTCTAGAGTTCGTAATAAAGCTGTAGGCGATGAAAAGTGCATAGTTTCAAGATCGAAGCAAAACGTTTTCTTGAGATAGAGCGACCCTTAATCGGTGGACACGGTGCCATTCATTTACTAAGAAATAGGTAAGGTGTGTTTGACATTCTTTACTCAACTCGCTGTGAAATTTATTTATTTATTTATTTATTTAGTTATTATATTCCTATCCTAGATGCCAAAAGCGAAATTCACAATGAGCTCAGGAATTATTAGCGACGTTTCCCATGATGAGGACATGCAAAAAACAGAGGTGAGGTCGCCAGTACTTGGTGACTTACAAAACACAACTAAAAGTATTTTAGACTTGCTAAGAATCAATGTAAAAGACTTAAGTTTTCTACTGATCTTTTTATGGCCGTACAGGAAGATCTCGCGAAAGTGATAGCCTCCCCAATGGCCGCTACTGCAGCCAAAATCAATTCAAAGGGGCTGAAAGACAGGCGCACTTTCGCCGACCTTTTCAAACGATCAGCAGACGGCCAGGGACCTGAAGTAAGTTATGACACCATGGAGACATGCAAACTGACTCACAAGCATATACACACTCACCCCCAGCCAGGTCTAACATGTTTATATTCATATATAATCTGTCTGTTAAAACTGCACAAGTAAATATAGTCATTCTAATCCAGTTGAATTGACTCAGTTTATCACAGTTTACTACACAGTTGGACGTGAGCCTGAGTGTTTTTCTCACCTCTCATTCTCTCAGTTCACCATCTTTGGCACACAGCAGGTGCCCACGGACGTTCCAGGTGAATGCTTGACTGAAAAGGTTGAACGGAAAAAGACAGTCCTGAAGGAATGTGTCACAGGCAATGGAGTGCACCAAAAAACACAGGTGAGGTCGCCCATGTGCAGTGACCAGCCGCAAACAACAGTGTGTAAGACTTGCAGCTGAGAAGATGAGGTTATAAGTTGAATTTTTTGGGACTTTTCAGAAGCTTCTCCATAAGGTGAACATCATCCTGGACAAAGTGACGGCCAACAAATTTGATGAATTAATGGTTCGTCTGATGGCCCTTTCAGTGAACACTGAGGAGAAGCTGCAAATGCTGGTGGCTGTCATCCATGAGAAGGCCATGGAGGAGACAGCCTTATGTAATGTATTTGCGAAAATGTGTCACTCCCTGGCTAAGGTATGTTTTGTGATAGGAAATAGACTTGTAATGTGAACTAGCTCCAAGTACTGCATGTATAAATATGTATACGCAATCACACAATCAGGCATACTACAACCTCTATAGGAGTCTACAATTGCATATAACTGCTTTGTTTGAAAATTGGATACAAATATTGAATCATTCTGATTCATGTGACAAAACTGACTCAAAAGTGACATCACAGCGATGTGACATAACCTTCTTCTGCCATTTGTTTTGAATGAGTTTCAGAGTGTAATTGAAAGTGTTTAGCAGTTTTGTGATTACATATGGGTTCAGGAATGTACATGTATGTGTAATTGATGTGTTTTTCCTAAGCATTCACCTGTCTGTGTATCTCTGTGTTCAGCATAACTGGCTGTCACCCAGGCGGGACCATGAACCCAACGGCATTCAGGCCGAGTCGTTCAGATCCGTGCCTTCGCCAGCACGTCTGGAACAAGACTCTCTGAAGCAAAAAACAAACATATTTGTCTCCACCATACACTTGTTCTCCATCCTGTATATTCCTGTCTCTCATTCTTTCTTTGTGTATTGCAGCTTGAAGTACCTGTGGCCTACCAGCCTGGGAGGTTGGTGACTTTCCACACACTCCTCCTGAGACGATGTAAGGCGGAGTTCGAAAGGGACGAGGTCCACGACCAACTTGTGATGAAGAAGAAGAGACAGCTGGACTTGGCAACAACGGTACCCGTCCTTAAGAACGCTAAGACGTAGAGCTCAGTCCTTGTTAAAAGTCCATGACTTACTGGGGGACTTCTCCTCAGGATTGGATTCAATGATATGACTTTTTGACACTTTGTGGATGGTGTTGAGCCATTTGGAATGATGGTAAGGTTTTGTGACACCCTGCTCCTCTTTCTCTCCCTCATCCTGACTCAGGCGTGCGAGCAGGAGCAGCTTGAGAAGGACCTTGCGAAAGCTAAAGAGAGAGCTCTCTGCCGCTCCACCGGAAATATCAGGTTCATCAGCGAACTGTTTAAGATGAACATGATTTCTGAGAGCGTCGTGCTTGGATGCGTGGTGAAGCTGCTGCGGAGCCTTAGTAAAGAGAGTGCAGTGTGCCTCTCCACTTTGATAATGGCTGTTGGCAAAGACCTAGACACCCCAAAAATGAAGGTAAGTGACCTTTGAGTTATGACTAGTACAGAGGCGTGAGGGGGATGGTAAATATTAGGTATTTGGCATCTCTCTTTGTTCATTATCCAAAAAAGATGGTGCTGAAGTTGTGGTAGGCACCTTTATCACCTTTAGACACATTATCTGTTCTAAATCTCTTAAAGACAAAGTCATTCTGACCATAAGATGTAAATCGCTTGGTGTAATGTGCTGAATGCAGAAACATTATTCCTTATGGTATCTTTGTCTAACTGGATTTGGTAATAATGGCATTGCCTGGTTAAGTCATTTTTAATTAAGGCTATGAGATGATATGAAAATGGAGAACCAACCATGACCTTATGTGACCTCTGTTGAACCTCAATGGACAGCCCCAGATGGACTACTGTTTCCACGTCGTTTCAAAGAGTCTTAATGACGTGAAGATGCCGTTGGAGACACGCATCATGCTGCGTCACGTGATGGAACTCAGACTGGTGAGTGCGTGTATGGGGGTGTTAGTTGCGATTGTAATATGAGTTCTAGAGTGTGTCGAGCATAAAGATTGAGATGCTTATGTCAGCTGCCTTACCTTGTGCTTGAATCCCTCTATGTTTTTGTGTGTCCAGCATAATTGGATTTTGCCCAGAGAGGAGGACACCCACAGCTCTGTTCAGGCCCTGGAACCTGAACCTGCTCCAACTGCTGTGGCAACCACTTCTCCCAGCATGAACAACTGTGCCACACCAGCTCCATCTGCTGATTTTAAAGTCTTGAAGACTGCAACCAGTGACTCTTCTGAGTTGAATGAGGCTTCAGAAAAGTTGCTGAGTGGTGAAGGGGACACCCAGGTCAAATCCAAGGGACCTAAGGAGAGTCACAACTTGGCTCAGCTACCTGAGGAGAAATTCGGGAGACAGTTAGCTGAGGTGAGATATAAAACTGCAGAAATGGACAAAAAGACAGACTGGCTGTCTTTCTCTTTGTCTCTGCCTGTCACACAGGCGCATATTGCTAATAAATGCCAAAGTGTCAGTAGACCTTGTACATCTTGAAACTACTTGATATTTAGACAACCATATTTTATTGTTGTAGAGCAGTTGATAGCATTGATTCAGCTTGTTGTAGTCTGGTAACTTTTAAAGATGATGAGATCAGTGTCAGCTCAGGCCTTTCCACCACCTGTTGACTTGGTTGTTGTGATTGGACAGCATCTTGAGTGTAATGTTTTTCTCCTCTCTCGCTCTCTCAGTCTAGCGAATGTACTCTGCAGCACAAACAACCACGCAGTATCATCACCGAGAAATCTTCAGGTGAAAAGATACAGCTGAAAAAGGCAGAGAATGCCTGGAAGCCAGCCATGAAGAGGCAACCTGTCCATATGGATCCAGAGATCCAGGAGACACAGGTGAGGTCGCTAACGCACAGTGACCAGTGGCTAACAGCTGTGTCTGTAAGAGTGTGTCAGACTTACAGCTGAACAGGCAAAGTTCCAATCTGAATTTTGTTTGTTTCTTTATGGCCGTTCAGGAAGTCCTCCGCAAGGTCCGCGGCATCCTAAACAAAGTGATGCCGGAGAAATTGGACAAGCTGGTGGAGCAAATGGCCGACCTCCCCATCAACAGCGAGGAGAGGCTCCAGAGTGTGGTGGACATGGTCTTCAGCAGGGCTGTGGAAGAACCTGGGTTCACTGCACTCTATGCCAGCATGTGCCGCTGCTTGGCTAAAGTAAAGTATTCTATTATAAGAAGTACATTTGTAGTTTTTACTAAATTGGGGCTTAAATACGTCTCCTTGCCCCATTGACATTTTCGAGTTATACCCGTGGTCCATTTTGTCTTATTGGCGTTGTTCCTTATCATTTGTAGAGAGGAAACATTCCTGTAGACTGTGCTTGGACTCTGTCCTGCATATTCCCCATCTCATTTTTTTTTCTTTTTCGTACTGCAGATAGAAGTGCCCATGTCAGATAGGCCCTACAGCACTGTGACCTTCCGTAGACTCCTGCTTCGGCGCTGTAAGGCAGAGTTTGAGAAGGTTGAGATGCACACCTTCTTATCTGATAAGGTACACAAGCAGTTAGAGTCATCAGCATTGGTAGCCATCACACACAGTGAGAAAACATACACCTTAGCCCTCATTAAATATGCCTAGATGTGTCAGGAAATGTCCCATCAGCACTGAATTCCATGTCTTTTTGCTCGGTCACTTATTTTGCATGCTGTACTTGCCGATTTTTGAGCTTTTGAAATATTTTGGCTTTTGGATTCATGTGAAGCTTTCTGACATATTGCTCTTCTCTGTCTCTCTCTCATGCAGGCTACAGGGGAGCAGACAAAGCAGGAGCTGGCCACAGCTAAACAGAAAGCTTGTCGCAGCTCCATTGGGAATGTGAGATTCCTTGGTGAGCTCTTCAAAGTGAAGATGGTTGCCAAGCTCACTATTTTTGAATGTGTGGAGAGGCTTGTGGAGAGGTTCAGTGAACTGAGCCTACAGTGCCTCTCCACGCTCCTGACGACGGTCGGCCAGGAGCTTAACGATGGCAAAATGCAGGTAAATCACTTTTAGGTTATCGCTGTGTCTGATGTGTGAGAGGCGCAAATTATGTATATTTGGCATCTCATTCAGTTCAGTGTAAATAAGCACTGACCAAGTCTCTCTCTCTCTGTCTCTCTCTGACATCTGTCTTCTGTCCACAAATAGTCTCAAATGGACTTATATGTAATGTCCATTGAAAAAGCTGTAAAAGAAGGCATGCCATCATCACATGTTCTCTACCTGCTGCAGGACATGATGGAGCTCAGAGAGGTGAGTATGTGTGTTAAGTCACAGAAGAAGAATAAAAGACTATCTTAATACATTTTAATGTTTCCCCTCACGACTAAAAACAACAAAGTAAAAAAAAGTGAGAAAAAAAGAAAAATTGAAGAGATTTTGAAAGTTCCTTGTGAATGTCCATTTATGATTATGTGCAGTATTCACAATGAAAGAGATTCTGCCAGTATTAGGAGTCATTTCAAATGCAGGCAAACAAGTCGCTTTTTGACTTCTAATGGCATGAATCCCTGTCTTTGTGTTTGTGTTCAGTGAAACAGGGTGTCACACAGGCCAGTTCTGAGCTCAGAGATCATCAAAGTCCATGAGAGGGCACAGTGGCAGCAGTAGGATCAATCAGGGATGGCTCATCAGAAAGGAGTCTTTTTCTCAATTTTGTTATTTCTTTGGTAATAAAGATGACAAGAAGATATGTTTTTTTTGATGTTTTTTTTCTTTTAGGAATGAACAAGCCAATGAGACATGATTAGAAATTGTAACATTATAAAATTTAAGAATTAAATTGTGGAAGAAATCAATTAAATGTGCAATGGATAACCTCACACACAGTATACATTCACAGTAAATTGATGTAATACAATACAGGTTTCATGGGATTGTTTAAAATGATAAGGTAATAGACTTAGTCAAATGAAAAGATTTAATCAAAAGCTTGAATTGACATTGGCCAGCTTTATTAAGCTAAAACAAACCACAGGGTGTCCTGGTGTAGTTATGTTGTTAAATTAACCAGACATAACATTCTGTTTAAATAAGCCTGGAGATAAACATAACATTACATTTTCTACAGTTAGAAGAAATGACTCTCATTTCTAAGTATTTACCTGAAAGTGAGTTTATAGTGTATGAATTTGTATGTTGTATTTTAGAGAATCAAAAGATTTTATGACACATTTCACCCCTACATAGCCTCACATGCTAAAGCTCCATCTGCACCTCTAGCTCCATGCCAGCTTTTACTAATGCCAGGTTTGTTCCAGTTAATCAAAATTGGGCACAGCCTATGCTATATATGTAGGCTTATCAGTTGAATATAGTTGAATTTTATTTGGTTTTATGTAACACTTACTACCATCACCAAAACTACTACCACAACCACTACTACTACTAATAATCATCATCGCCAACAGGGTGTCCTGGTATAATTATGCTTTGAAAATAAACCAGCCATAACATCCTGTTTGAATAAGAATGGAGACAAACACAGTGATCCAGGTATTAACGTGACATTTTCTACAATTAAGAGTAGAAATCACTTTCATTTCTAAGTACTTACCTGAAAGCAAGTTTGTAATGTATAAATTAGTGTGCCATATTTTAGATAATGAGAGGATATTATGGCACATTTCACCCCTACATAGCCTTACATGGTAAAGCTCCATCTGCACCTCCAGCTCCATCTCAACTTTTACTAATGCCAGGTGTGTTCCAGTTAATCAAAACTGGGGCATATGCTATATGTGTGGGAACTCAGGTGAGTTTTATGTGACACTGTTACTACTACTACTAATAATAATGATAATCTTCATCATCATCATCATCATCATAAATACAGTATTTAATCTAACCACTCTTACTATACTGGTGGGACCGTCCTCACTGCTGGTTCCTTGCTGATGCATTAATATGAAAGTGCACATTTTAAACTCAGAATGAAGATCCAAGGATAGGGCTGGTGACCTTTGTGGCTGCAGGGATGTGAACCCTCTGTAGGACATTGGCATTGTTCCCTTGATCAAAACATGTAACCCAATAAATTGCCCCAGAGAAACTGCACCTTGGTTCCATGTTCCCTACTTGGCCACTTCAGCTTGCACAGAAAGCCACTTCTCAAACAGCATTTGACAGACAAGTGGAGGGAAAAGTCCATGGAGAACAGGAGATGAGAACAAAAGTTTGATGAAAAATATGTTGGCACTATTACCTAGGAGAGGGAAAAAGCCACAGCTCCTTTAAAGGAGGAGAAAATGTTTTTCACCATCATCGTGTATAACAAACTAATTCACCATTCACTGCTCTTCAACTAATGCCTGAAGATGTTAAGATGCTGGTTGTTTTTCCATGTGTTGGCTGCATTTGTAACCTGTTCACAGATTCTATGAGTTTTGTAGCATCAGAATGCAGGCCTGATCAGCTGTAGCACTGTGACTTTCAGCCCATCGCCAAGGTACAGGCAGCATTACCAGGGAAATAAAGAATGTAAACAGTCACTCCTCTGACAATATGACAGTTGACAAACTGACTCTGTATGACAAGTGACCAGCTGAATTTAGAGCCCCTGAATGTCGAATCTTTGGCTTTTTAGGTGCCTGTGGATGAATAGGGTATTTTCTGTTTGTACTGTTTACATATGAGAAGGCTGAGACAGGCCTCCTAAAAACAAATTAAGTTCTTGGTGGAGGTGTGCTTTTGTACCAGGGTAAGAATGTGACAGGTAACCACTTGTGTTTGTACACTGTGCAAAGCCCCCACACGTTATTGACCTTTGTGTACCATTCAATAAAGTTAACACATTTTTCAGCAGTTTCTTAGCTAATGCATTCAGGTAGCGGGGGGCTCCATGGGTTTTATTTGATGGTATATAACACTGTTACTACCATCACCAAAACTACTACCACTATCACTACTACTACAACTACAACTAACACTACAGGTCTCTCTCTGATATCTACCTTCTGTCCACAAATAGCTTCTAATGGACCAATACTCAAGGTCCATTGAAGAAGTTGTGAGAGAAGGCGCACGATCATCAAGCGTATGTCTCCTTTTGCAGGATCTGATACAGCTCAAGAGAGGTAAGTGTGTGGTAAGTAATAGATGAGCATTAAGGGACACTGTCTTAATGTGTTTTAATGTGTTTTTTTTCCTCACAATGAATAACAAATTTAGAAGAAAGCAAAAAAAAAAGATTTTGGAAGCCTGAAAACAATGGTGAAGCAGATGTCTACAAGAACAATAAGAAGGGGATCAAAAAAGTCCTGGGGAAACACAATGGAATATGAACATTATTGTTGTTAAATGCATTAAGATGTCAAGACTACTTGAACTGTTTTTTACTCCGAGGTGTTTATAGAGAAAGTTATTCATATTACAGTAATCCTATTAAGGAGAATTCAGTGGGCTGTACGGTGAGAATCAGATTTTTCAATACTTCTCTAAATATTTCAATACTTTTTATACCTTTTCTTTTTCATAAAGCAACCTCAACAAAATTATTGACAGTATTTATGTGCAGAGAGTTTGTCTAGGTATTCATAAAGCAGGGCTATCACAGGGCCTGCAGTACTCTGACAAAGAACATACAAAATTCTTGGTCAATGTGAAGATGGTTCCTACAGACAATTGCATTTAAAGCCCAGGGACAGGGGTTATGGTGTGAAAAGCTGTAGGGAAGTTTAACCACTATGGACCATGAAACTCCAACTTTAACTTTCTCCTAAAAAGGCACCCCGGTTATTGGTTAATTGATTTGTAACCACGTCTGTGACGCTTCATGAACTTTTGATTTGACCAGCGTGCCATACCTCCTTACAAACTTGAATGTCTATCCCCTTCTTTGGTGTGTGAAACTGAAAAACATAACTTCTCTTACTGACTCAGGATAATGCCACTTGTATAGGCTTTTTGAAACTATCTTTAGTAATGTTAGTTACTTCTTGCCATCCTAGCGAGCAACTAGACAGGAATGTATGCCTCATTTTGATAAAAAATCAATAAAGAAATCGTTCTTTTTTAATTGTTTGTTTGTTTATTCATCAAGTGGTTGTTAGCGCTAAAAAATATACTAGAATTATATGGAATTAAAGGTGATTGTGACGTGACGTTAAGATTCTATTCTAGAGTTCGTAATAAAGCTGTGGGTGATGAAAAGTGCGTAGCTTTCAAGATCGAAGCAAAACGTTTTCTTGAGATAGAGCGACCCTCAATCGACGGACACGGTGCCATTCATTTACTAAGAAATAGGTAAGGTGTGTTTGACATTCTTTACTCAACTCGCTGTGAAATTTATTTATTTATTTATTATATTCCTCTCCTAGATGCCAAAAGCGAAATTCACAATGAGCTCAGGAATTATTAGCGACGTTTCCCATGATGAGGACATGCAAAAAACAGAGGTGAGGTCGCCAGCACTTGGTTACTTACAAAACACAACTAAAAGTATTTTAGACTTGCTAAGAATCGATATAAAATACTGAAGTTTTCTACTGATCTTTTTATGGCCGTACAGGAAGATCTCGCGAAGGTGCTAGCCTCCCCAATGGCCGCTACTGCAGCCGAAATCAGTTCAAAGGGGCTGAAAGACAGGCGCACTTTCGCCGACCTTTTCAAACGAACAGCAGACGGCCAGGGACCTGAAGTAAGTTATGACACCATGGAGACATGCAAACTGACTCACAAGCATATACACACTCACCCCAAGCCAGGTCTAAAATGTTTATATTCATGTATAATCTGTCTGTTAAAATTGCACAAGTAAATATAGTCATTCTAATACAGCTGAATTGACTCAGCTTATCACACTTTACTACACAGCTTGACAAGAGCCTGAGTGTTTTTCTCTCCTCTCATTCTCTCAGTTCACCATGTTTGGCACACAGCAGGTGCCCACGGACGTTCCAGGTGAATGCTTGACTGAAAAGGTTGAACGGAAAAAGACAGTCCTGAAGGAATGTGTCACAGGCAATGGAGTGCACCAAAAAACACAGGTGAGGTCGCCCATGTGCAGTGACCAGCCGCAAACAACAGTGTGTAAGACTTGCAGCTGAGAAGATGAGGTTATAAGTTGAATTTTTTGGGACTTTTCAGAAGCTTCTCCATAAGGTGAACATCATCCTGGACAAAGTGACGGCCAACAAATTTGATGAATTAATGGTTCGTCTGATGGCCCTTTCGGTGAACACTGAGGAGAAGCTGCAAATGCTGGTGGCTGTCATCCATGAGAAGGCCATGGAGGAGACAGCCTTATGTAATGTATTTGCGAAAATGTGTCACTCCCTGGCTAAGGTATGTTTTGTGATAGGAGATAGACTTGTAATGTGAACTTTTTTTTTTCTGTAAGCTGCACTTGCTCCAAGTCCTGCATGTCGAATTCTCTGTTGCTATAGTGCAGCTTCACAAGCTACACAATCACGCAAACAGGCATACTACAACCTCTGTAGGAGTCTACAATTGCATATAACTGCTTTGTTTGAAAACTGGATACAAATATTGAATCATTCTGACTTATGTGACAAAACTGACTCAAAGTGAAATCACATCAGTGTGAGATAACGTTTTTCTACCACTTGTTTAGAATGTGTATGATGAGTTTCAGAATGTACTTGAAAGTATGAAGCAGTTGTGTGATTACATATGTGTAATTATATACATGTAATTGATGTGTTTTTCCTAAGCATTCACCTCTCTGTGTATCTCTATGTTCAGCATAACTGGCTGTTGCCCAGGCGGGACCATGAACCCAACTGCATTCAGGCCGAGTCGTTCAGATCCGTGCCTTCGCCAGCACGTCTGGAACAAGACTCTCTGAAGCAAAAAGCAAACATATTTGTCTCCACCATACACTTGTTCTCCATCCTGCATATTCCTGTCTCTCATTCTTTCTTTGTGTATTGCAGCTTGAAGTACCTGTGGCCTACCAGCCTGGGAGGTTGGTGACTTTCCACACACTCCTCCTGAGACGATGCAAGGCGGAGTTCGAAAGGGACGAGGTCCACGACCAACTTGTGATGAAGAAGAAGAGGCAGCTGGACTTGGCAACAACGGTACCCGTCCTTAAGAACGCTAAGACGTAGAGCTCAGTCCTTGTTAAAATTCCATGACTTATTGGAGGACTTCTCCTCAGGATTGGATTCAATGATATGACTTTTTGACACTTTGTGGATGGTGTTGAGCCATTTGGAATGATGGTAAGGATTTGTGACACCCTGCTCCTCTTTCTCTCCCTCATCCTGACTCAGGCGCGCGAGCAGGAGCAGCTTGAGAGGGACCTTGCGAAAGCTAAAGAGAGAGCTCTCTGCCGCTCCACCGGAAACATCGGGTTCATCAGCGAACTGTTTAAGATGAACATGATTTCTGAGAGCGTCGTGCTTGGATGCGTGGTGAAGCTGCTGCGGAGCCTTAGTAAAGAGAGTGCAGTGTGCCTCTCCACTTTGTTAACGGCTGTTGGCAAAGACCTAGACACCCCAAAAATGAAGGTAAGTGACCTTTGAGTTATGACTAGCACAGAGGCATGAGGGGATGGTAAATATTAGGTATTTGGCATCTCTCTTCGTTCATTATCCAAAAAAGATTGTGGTAGGCACCTGACAAGTTGTGACGTTGTGGTAGGCACCTTTAAGATTTTTTTTCTTTGAGTTCTTTTTTGACACATTATCTGTTCAAAATCTCTTAAAGACAAAGTCATTCTGACCATAAGATGTAAATTGCTTGGTGTAATGTGCTGATTGCAGAAACACTATTCCTTATGGTATCTTTGTCTAAATGGATTTGGTAATAATGGCATTGCCTGGTTAAGTCATTTTTAATTAAGGCTATGAGATGATATGAAAATGGAGAACCAACCATGACCTTATGTGACCTCTGTTGAACCTCAATGGACAGCCCCAGATGGACTACTGTTTCCACGTCGTTTCAAAGAGTCTTAATGACGTGAAGATGCCGTTGGAGACGCGCATCATGCTACGTCACGTGATGGAACTCAGACTGGTGAGTGCGTGTATGGGGGTGTTAGTTGCGATTGTAATATGAGTTCTAGAGTGTGAATAGAAAGTGTATTTGTGCTGGATTTAGGATTACATTTTGGTTTAAGAATATAGATTGAGATGCTTATGTCAGCTGCTTTACCTTATGTTTTTGTGTGTCCAGCATAATTGGATTTTGCCCAGAGAGGAGGACACCCACAGCTCTGTTCAGGCCCTGGAACTTGAACCTGCTCCAACTGCTGTGGCAACCACTTCTCCCAGCAAGAAAAACTGTGCCCCACCAGCTCCATCTGCTGATTTTAAACTCCTGAAGACTGCAACCAGTTACTCTTCTGAGTTGAATGAGGCTTCAGAAAAGTTGCTGAGTAGTGCAGGGGACTCCCAGGTCAAATCCAAGGGACCTAAGGAGAGTCACAACTTGGCTCAGCTACCTGAGGAAAAGTTAGGGAGACAGTTAGCTGAGGTGAGATATAAAACTGCACAAATGGACAAAAAGACAGACTGGCTGTCTTTCTCTTTGTCTCTGCCTGTCACACAGGCGCATATTGCTAATGAATGCCAAAGTGTCAGTAGACCCTGTACATCTTGTAACTACTTGATATTTAGACAACCATATTTTATTGTTGTAGAGCAGTTGATAGCATTGATTCAGCTTGTTGCAGTGTGGTAACTTTTAAAGATGATGAGATCAGTGTCAGCTCAGGCCTTTCCACCACCTGTTGACTTGGTTGTTGTGATTGGACAGCATCTTGAGTGTAATGTTTTTCTCCTCTCTCGCTCTCTCAGTCTAGCGAATTTACTCTGCAGCACAAACAACCACACAGTATAATCACCGAGAAATCTTCGGGTGAACAGATACGGCTGAAAAAGGCAGAGAATGCCTGGAAGCCAGCCAGGAAGAGGCAACCTGTCCATATGGATCCAGAGATCCAGGAGACACAGGTGAGGTCGCTAACGCACAGTGACCAGTGGCTAACAGTTGTGTCAGACTTACAGCTGAACAGGCAAAGTTCCAATCTGAATTTTGTTTGTTTCTTTATGGCCATTCAGGAAGTCCTCCGCAAGGTCCGCGGCATCCTAAACAAAGTGATGCCGGAGAAATTGGACAAGCTGGTGGAGCAAATGGCCGACCTCCCCATCAACAGCGAGGAGAGGCTCCAGAGTGTGGTGGACATGGTCTTCAGCAGGGCTGTGGAAGAACCTGGGTTCACTGCGCTCTATGCCAGCATGTGCCGCTGCTTGGCTAAAGTAAAGTATTCTATTATAAGAAGTACATTTGTAGTTTTTACTAAATTGGGGCTTAAATATGTCTCCTCGCCCCATAGACATTTTTGAGTTATACCAGTGGTCCATTTTGTCTTATTGGTGTTGTTCCTTATGATTTGTAGAGAAGAAACATTTCTGTAGACTGTGCTTGGACTCTGTCCTGCATATTCCCCATCTCATTTTTTTTTCTTTTTCGTACTGCAGATAGAAGTGCCCATGTCAGATAGGCCCTACAGCACTGTGACCTTCCGCAGACTCCTGCTTCGGCGCTGTAAGGCAGAGTTTGAGAAGGTTGAGATGCACACCTTCTTATCTGATAAGGTACACAAGCAGTTGGAGCCATCAGCATTGGTAGCCATCACACACAGTGAGAAAACATACACCTTAGCCCTCATTAAATATGCCTAGATGTGTCAGGAAATGTCCCATCAGCACTGAATTCCATGTCTTTTTGCTCGGTCACTTATTTTGCATGCTGTACTTGCAGATATTTGAGCTTTTGAAATATTATAGCTTTTGGATTGATGTGAAGCTTTCTGACATATTGCTCTTCTCTGTCTCTCTCTCATGCAGGCTACAGGGGAGCAGACAAAGCAGGAGCTGGCCACAGCTAAAGAGAAAGCTTGTCGCAGCTCCATTGGGAATGTGAGATTCCTTGGTGAGCTCTTCAAAGTGAAGATGGTTGCCAAGCTCACTATTTTTGAATGTGTGGAGAGGCTTGTGGAGAGGTTCAGTGAACTGAGCCTACAGTGCCTCTCCACGCTCCTGACAACGGTCGGCCAGGAGCTTAACGATGGCAAAATGCAGGTAAATCACTTTTAGGTTATCGCTGTGACTGATGTGTGAGAGGCGCAAATTATGTATATTTGGCATCTCATTCAGTTCAGTGTAAATCAGCACTGACCAACTCTCCCTCTCTCTCTGTCTCTCTCTGACATCTGTCTTCTGTCCACAAATAGCCTCAAATGGACTTATATGTAATGTCCATTGAAAAAGCTGTAGAAGAAGGCATGCCATCATCACATATACTCTACCTGCTGCAGGACATGATGGAGCTCAGAGAGGTGAGTATGTGTGTTAAGTCACAGAAGAAGAATAAAAGACTATCTTAATACATTCTAATGTTTCCCCTCACGACTAAAAACAACAAAGTAAAAAAAAGTGAGAAAAAAAGAAAAATTGAAGAGATTTTGAAAGTTCCTTGTGAATGTCCATTTATGATTATGTGCAGTATTCACAGTGAAAGAGATTCTGCCAATATTAGGAGTCATTTCAAATGCAGGCAAACAAGTCGCTTTTTGACTTCTAATGGCATGAATCCCTGTCTTTGTGTTTGTGTTCAGTGAAACAGGGTGTCACACAGGCCAGTTCTGAGCTCAGAGATCATCAAAGTCCATGAGAGGGCACAGTGGCAGCAGTAGGATCAGTCAGGGGTGGCTCATCAGAAAGGAGTCTTTTTCTCAATTTTGTTATTTCTTTGCTAATAAAGATGACAAGAAGATATGATTTTTTTGTTGTTTTTTTTCTTTTAGGAATGAACAAGCCAATGAGACATGACTAGAAATTGTAACATTATAAAATGTAAGAATTAAATTGTGGAAGAAATCAATTAAATGTGCAATGGATAACCTCACACACAGTATACATTCACAGTAAATTGATGTAATACAATACAGGTTTCATGGAATTGTTTAAAATGATAAGGTAATAGACTTAGTCAAATGAAAAGATTTAATCAAAAGCTTGAATTGACATTGGCCAGCTTTATTAAGCTAAAACAAACCACAGGGTGTCCTGGTGTAGTTATGTTGTTAAATTAACCAGCCATAACATTCTGTTTAAATAAGCCTGGAGATAAACATAACATTACATTTTCTACAGTTAGAAGAAATGACTCTCATTTCTAAGTATTTACCTGAAAGTGAGTTTATAGTGTATGAATTTGTATGTTGTATTTTAGAGAATCAAAAGATTTTATGACACATTTCACCCCTACATAGCCTCACATGCTAAAGCTCCATCTGCACCTCTAGCTCCATGCCAGCTTTTACTCATGCCAGGTTTGTTCCAGTTAATCAAAATTAGGTACAGTCTATGCTATATATGTAGGCTTATCAGTTGAATATAGTTGAATTTTATTTGGTTTTATGTAACACTTACTACCATCACCAAAACTACTACCACAACCACTACTACTACTAATAATCATCATCGCCAACAGGGTGTCCTGGTATAATTATGAATTTGAAAATAAACCAGCCATAACATCCTGTTTGAATAAGAATGGAGACAAACACAGTGATCCAGGTATTAACGTGACATTTTCTACAATTAAGAGTAGAAATCACTTTCATTTCCAAGTAGTTACCTGAAAGCAAGTTTGTAATGTATAAATTAGTGTGCCATATTTTAGAGAACGAGAGGATATTATGGCACATTTCACCCCTACATAGCCTTACTTGGTAAAGCTCCATCTGCACCTCCAGCTCCATCTCAACTTTTACTAATGCCAGGTGTGTTCCAGTTAATCAAAACTGGGGCATATGCTATATGTGTGGGAACTCAGGTGAGTTTTATGTGACACTGTTACTACTACTACTACTAATAATGATAATCTTCATCATCATCATCATCATAAATACAGTATTTAATCTAACCACTCTTACTATACTGGTGGGACCGTCCTCACTGCTGGTTCCTTGCTGATGCATTAATATGAAAGTGCACATTTTAAACTCAGAATGAAGATCCAAGGATAGGGCTGGTGACCTTTGTGGCTGCAGGGATGTTAACCCTCCGTAGGACATTGGCATTGTTCCCTTGATCAAGACATGTAACCCAATAAATTGCCCCAGAGAAACTGCACCTTGGTTCCATGTTCCCTACTTGGCCAAGGGCCTCACTTCAGCTTGCACAGAAAGCCACTTCTCAAACAGCATTTGACAGACAAGTGGAGGGAAAAGTCCATGGAGAACAGGAGATGAGAACAAAAGTTCGATGAAAAATATGTTAGCACTGTTCCCCAGGAAAGGGAAAAAGCCACAGCTCCTTTAAAGGAGGAGAAAATGTTTTTCACCATCATCGTGTATAACAAACTAATTCACCATTCACTGCTCTTCAGCTAATGCCTGAAGATGTTAAGATGCTGGTTGTTTTTCCATGTGTTGGCTGCATTTGTAACCTGTTCACAGATTCTATGAGTTTTGTAGCATCAGAATGCAGGCCTGATCAGCTGTAGCACTGTGACTTTCAGCCCATCACCAAGGTACAGGCAGCATTACCAGGGAAATAAAGAATGTAAACAGTCACTCCTCTGACAATATGACAGTTGACAAATTGTGTATAACAAGTGACCAGCTGAATTTAGAGCCCCTGAATGTCTACTCTTTGGCTTTTTAGGTGCCTGTGGATGAATAGGGTATTTTCTGTCTGTACTGTTTACATATGAGAAGGCTGAGACAGGCGTCCTAAAAACAAATTAAGTTCTTGGTGGAGGTGTGCTTTTGTACCAGGGTAAGAATGTGACAGGTAACCACTTGTGTTTGTACACTGTGCAAAGCCCCCACACGTTATTGACCTTTGTGTATCATTCAATAAAGTTAACACATTTTTCAGCAGTTTCTTAGCTAATGCATTCAGGTAGCGGGGGGCTCCATGGGTTTTATTTGACAGTATATAACACTGTTACTACCATTACCAAAACTACTACCACTATCACTACTACTACAACTACAACCACCACTACAGGTCTCTCTCTGATATCTACCTTCTGTCCACAAATAGCTTCTAATGGACCAATACTCAAGGTCCATTGAAGAAGTTGTGAGAGAAGGCGCACGATCATCAAGCGTATGTCTCCTTTTGCAGGATCTGATAGAGCTCAAGAGAGGTAAGTGTGTGGTAAGTAATAGATGAGCATTAAGGGACACTGTCTTAATGTGTTTTAATGTGTTTTTTTTCCTCACAATGAATAACAAATTTAGAAGAAAGCAAAAAAAAAAGATTTTGGAAGCCTGAAAACAATGGTGAAGCAGATGTCTACAAGAACAATAAGAAGGGGATCAAAAAAGTCCTGGTGAAACACAATGGAATATGAACATCATTGTTGTTAAATGCATTAAGATGTCAAGACTACTTGAACTGTTTTTTACTCTGAGGTGTTTATAGAGAAAGTTATTCATATTACAGTAATCCTATTAAGGAGAATTCAGTGGGCTGTATGGTGAGAATCAGATTTTTCAATACTTCTCTAAATATTTCAATACTTTTTATACCTTTTCTTTTTCATAAAGCAACCTCAACAAAATTATTGACAGTATTTATGTGCAGAGAGTTTGTCTAGGTATTCATAAAGCGGGGTTATCACAGGGCCTGCAGTACTCTGACAAAAAACATACAAAATTCTTGGTCAATGTGAAGATGGTTCCGACAAACAATTGCATTTAAAGCCCAGGGACAGGGGTTATGGTGTGAAAAGCTGTAAGGAAGTTTAACCACTATGGACCATGAAACTCCAACTTTAACTTTCTCCTAAAAAGGCACTGTGGTTATTGGTTAATTGATTTGTAACCACGTCTGTGACGCTTCATGAACTTTTGATTTGACCAGCATGCCATACCTCATGACAAACTTGAGTGTTTACCCCCTTCTTTGGTGTGTGAAACTGAAAAACATAACTTCTCTTACTGACTCAGGATAATGCCACTCGTATAGGCTTTTTGAAACTATCTTTAATAATGTTAGTTACTTCTTGCCATCCTAGCGAGCAACTAGACAGCTGGTTAAACTGTGAAAATAAGTGACAACTGTTGGATAGTCCTTAGCTCATAGTTAACATCAAACTGAGCATTTTCAGGGAGTGCTTGGATGTCTCTTTGAGATGGGCCATAGTTGTCAACAACAGCTGACACGGGAATGCAGAGTTTCTGGGGTCCACTGGAGCAAGGCTGCCATATTTAATCTGAAATGGGAAAGCCTTTTGCCCAGCCAGGGGCAGTAGGAGGCAGTTGGTCTTGTGGCAGCCAGACAAGTATTTGTGGCTGCAACTTGACCCTCTACCACTTGAGGGAGCTATTCTATCACTGTTAGCTCATGTAACAATCATCACTACTGAGCCACCCTAACACTGTTAGCTCGTATAATCAGCACCTCTGAGAGACAGCTGCCACTAGACCTGCCAGAGTCAGCAAAGGTCTAACGTGAGCTGATGCTACTGTGGAAGATTATTTAGAGGCTCCTAATCACAAGTAGGACTTGGTCTTCGTCTTGGTCTGGTAGTATGGATGGTAAAGTATTTCATGCCTAAATGTTCATCAATGAATATGAATCCCAGATTTCTCTCTTTCTTACAAGAATTTAGATCATATCAAAGTGTCATTTATCACGTTTGTGGGAACTTAAACAAAAACATTTCTTTACACATAAGCTATAAAGGAATTTAGAAATTAACTGAATTAACTAAGACAAGGTAACACAACTCAAAAGCTCTTCTCCCACTGTTCTTATGGCGACTTTAAACGCCATACCCTGGCAACCTTCTGGTGCAATGTTGACATCTTGTGGCAAAAGTGTATAACCGCGTTTCACTAGTAAACATAGTTAACGTCCGACATTTTTATTCACAATAACAATCTGAATTTAGTGCATTACAATGAAGCTTGAATTACACTAAACCTTAGCATATTTAAATCGAGAAAGAAAATTTGCTCACATCTTTTCCATAATGTATTCATACATGGCAGCGGTTAACAAATTCATTTCTTATTGGAAGATAACGTTTCAGGAATTTAATGGGCGCAAAACGTTGGATTTAGTGCATAACTAATGGCTTGTCCTAACTTGATAAGAACAACACAGACAACAGAAGCCTGTGTTTTGAATGATTCATGTTTTATACTCTTGGACAAATGCAACTCACACTGAGGAGAATAAACTGTTAGGGGGAAACATTACATACAGTAGGGTACATTATATTGCTGTTTGATATGTAATTATCCAGTTTTGATATGCAGCTTAAAAACAAGAATGTTAAAGAAGTTGTTATGTATTAGTTATGAATGAGCTATGCAACTTGAATTTGCGGAAGACTGTAGCTAAGCGATTAAAAAAGCAAGGAAATAAATGTATGCCTCATTTTGATAAAAAATCAATAAAGAAATCGTTCTTTTTTAATTGTTTGTTTGTTTATTCATCAAGTGTTTGTTAGCGCTAAAAAATATACTAGAATTATATGGAATTAAAGGTGATTGTGACGTGACGTTACGATTCTATTCTAGAGTTCGTAATAAAGCTGTAGGCGATGAAAAGTGCATAGTTTCAAGATCGAAGCAAAACGTTTTCTTGAGATAGAGCGACCCTCAATCGACGGACACGGTGCCATTCATTTACTAAGAAATAGGTAAGGTGTGTTTGACATTCTTTACTCAACTCGCTGTGAAATTTACTTATTTAGTTATAATATTCCTCTCCTAGATGCCAAAAGCGAAATTCACAATGAGCTCAGGAATTATTAGCGACGTTTCCCATGATGAGGACATGCAAAAAACAGAGGTGAGGTCGCCAGCACTTGGTGACTTACAAAACACAACTAAAAATATTTTAGACTTGCTAAGAATCAATGTAAAATATTGAAGTTTTCTACTGATCTTTTTATGGCCGTACAGGAAGATCTCGCGAAGGTGCTAGCCTCCCCAATGGCCGCTACTGCAGCCAAAATCAATTCAAAGGGGCTGAAAGACAGGCGCACTTTCGCCGACCTTTTCAAACGAACAGCAGACGGCCAGGGACCTGAAGTAAGTTATGACACCATGGAGACATGCAAACTGACTCACAAGCATATACACACTCACCCCAAGCCAGGTCTAACATGTTTATATTCATATATAATCTGTCTGTTAAAATTGCACAAGTAAATATAGTCATTCTAATACAGCTGAATTGACTCAGCTTATCACACTTTACTACACAGCTTGACAAGAGCCTGAGTGTTTTTCTCACCTCTCATTCTCTCAGTTCACCATCTTTGGCACACAGCAGGTGCCCACGGACGTTCCAGGTGAATGCTTGACTGAAAAGGTTGAACGGAAAAAGACAGTCCTGAAGGAATGTGTCACAGGCAATGGAGTGCACCAAAAAACACAGGTGAGGTCACCCATGTGCAGTGACCAGCCGCAAACAACAGTGTGTAAGACTTGCAGCTGAGAAGATGAGGTTATAAGTTGAATTTTTTGGGACTTTTCAGAAGCTTCTCCATAAGGTGAACATCATCCTGGACAAAGTGACGGCCAACAAATTTGATGAATTAATGGTTCGTCTGATGGCCCTTTCGGTGAACACTGAGGAGAAGCTGCAAATGCTGGTGGCTGTCATCCATGAGAAGGCCATGGAGGAGACAGCCTTATGTAATGTATTTGCGAAAATGTGTCACTCCCTGGCTAAGGTATGTTTTGTGATAGGAGGTAGACTTGTAATGTGAACTTTTTTTTTCTGTAAGCTGCACTTGCTCCAAGTCCTGCATGTCGAATTCTCTGTTGCTATAGTGCAGCTTCACAAGCTACACAATCACGCAAACAGGCATACTACAACCTCTGTAGGAATCTACAATTGCATATAACTGCTTTGTTTGAAAACTGGATACAAATATTGAATCATTCTGAGTTATGTGACAAAACTGACTCAAAGTGAAATCACATCAGTGTGAGATAACGTTTTTCTACCACTTGTTTAGAATGTGTATGATGAGTTTCAGAATGTACTTGAAAGTATGAAGCAGTTGTGTGATTACATATGTGTAATTATATACATGTAATTGATGTGTTTTTCCTAAGCATTCACCTCTCTGTGTATCTCTGTGTTCAGCATAGCTGGCTGTTGCCCAGGCGGGACCATGAACCCAACGGCATTCAGGCCGAGTCGTTCAGATCCGTGCCTTCGCCAGCATGTCTGGAACAAGACTCTCTGAAGCAAAAAGCAAACATATTTGTCTCCACCATACACTTGTTCTCCATCCTGCATATTCCTGTCTCTCATTCTTTCTTTGTGTATTGCAGCTTGAAGTACCTGTGGCCTACCAGCCTGGGAGGTTGGTGACTTTCCACACACTCCTCCTGAGACGATGCAAGGCGGAGTTCGAAAGGGACGAGGTCCACGACCAACTTGTGATGAAGAAGAAGAGGCAGCTGGACTTGGCAACAACGGTACCCGTCCTTAAGAACGCTAAGACGTAGAGCTCAGTCCTTGTTAAAAGTCCATGACTTATTTGGGGACTTCTCTTCAGAATTGGATTCAATGATATGACTTTTTGACACTTTGTGGATGGTGTTGAGCCATTTTGAATGATGGTAAGTTTTTGTGACACCCTGCTCCTCTTTCTCTCCCTCATCCTGACTCAGGCGCGCGAGCAGGAGCAACTTGAGAAGGAGCTTGCGAAAGCTAAAGAGAGAGCTCTCTGCCGCTCCACCGGAAACATCAGGTTCATCAGCGAACTGTTTAAGATGAACATGATTTCTGAGAGCGTCGTGCTTGGATGCGTGGTGAAGCTGCTGCGGAGCCTTAGTAAAGACAGTGCAGTGTGCCTCTCCACTTTGTTAACGGCTGTTGGCAAAGACCTAGACACCCCAAAAATGAAGGTAAGTGACCTTTGGGTTATGACTAGTACAAAGGCATGAGGGGATGGTAAATATTAGGTATTTGGCATCTCTCTTCGTTCATTATCCAAAAAAGATTGTGGTAGGCACCTGACAAGTTGTGACGTTGTGGTAGGCACCTTTAAGATTTTTTTTCTTTGAGTTCTTTTTTGACACATTATCTGTTCTAAATCTCTTAAAGACAAAGTCATTCTGACCATAAGATGTAAATTGCTTGGTGTAATGTGCTGACTGCAGAGACATTATTCCTTATGGTATCTTTGTCTAAATGGATTTGGTAATAATGGCATTGCCTGGTTAAGTCATTTTTAATAAGGCTATGAGATGATATGAAAATGGAGAACCAACCATGACCTTGTGTGACCTCTGTTGAACCTCAATGGACAGCCCCAGATGGACTACTGTTTCCACGTAATTTCAAAGAGTCTTAATGACGTGAAGATGCCGTTGGAGACACGCATCATGCTACGTCACGTGATGGAACTCAGACTGGTGAGGGCGTGTATGGGGGTGTTAGTTGTGATTGTAACATGAGTTCTAGAGTGTGAATAGAAAGTGTATTTGTGCTGGATTTAGGATTACATTTAGGTTTAAGAATATAGATTGAGATGCTTATGTCAGCTGCTTTACCTTATGTTTTTGTGTGTCCAGCATAATTGGATTTTGCCCAGAGGGGAGGACACTCACAGCTCTGTTCAGGCCCTGGAACTTGAACCTGCTCCAACTGCTGTGGCAACCACTTCTCCCAGCAAGAAAAACTGTGCCCCACCAGCTCCATCTGCTGATTTTAAACTCCTGAAGACTGCAACCAGTGACTCCTCTGAGTTGAATGAGGCTTCAGAAAAGTTGCTGAGTGGTGCAGGGGACTCCCAGGTCAAATCCAAGGGACCTAAGGAGAGTCACAACTTGGCTCAGGTACCTGAGGAAAAGTTAGGGAGACAGTTAGCTGAGGTGAGATATAAAACTGCACAAATGGACAAAAAGACAGACTGGCTGTCTTTCTCTTTGTCTCTGCCTGTCACACAGGCGCATATTGCTAATGAATGCCAAAGTGTCAGTAGACCCTGTACATCTTGTAACTACTTGATATTTAGACAACCATATTTTATTATTGTAGAGCAGTTGATAGCATCTCTGGTAACTTTTAAAGATGATGAGATCAGTGTCAGCTCAGGCCTTTCCACCACCTGTTGACTTGGTTGTTGTGATTGGACAGCATCTTGACTGTCATGTTTTTCTCCTCTCTCGCTCTCTCAGTCTAGCGAATTTACTCTGCAGCACAAACAACCACGCAGTATCATCACCGAGAAATCTTCGGGTGAACAGATACGGCTGAAAAAGGCAGAGAATGCCTGGAAGCCAGCCATGAAGAGGCAACCTGTCCATATGGATCCAGAGATCCAGGAGACACAGGTGAGGTCGCTAACGCACAGTGACCAGTGGCTAACAGTTGTGTCAGACTTACAGCTGAACAGGCAAAGTTCCAATCTGAATTTTGTTTGTTTCTTTATGGCCGTTCAGGAAGTCCTCCGCAAGGTCCGCGGCATCCTAAACAAAGTGATGCCGGAGAAATTGGACAAGCTGGTGGAGCAAATGGCCGACCTCCCCATCAACAGCGAGGAGAGGCTCCAGAGCGTGGTGGACATGGTCTTCAGCAGGGCTGTGGAAGAACCTGGGTTCACTGCGCTCTATGCCAGCATGTGCCGCTGCTTGGCTAAAGTAAAGTATTCTATTATAAGAAGTACATTTGTAGTTTTTACTAAATTGGGGCTTAAATATGTCTCCTCGCCCCATAGACATTTTTGAGTTATACCAGTGGTCCATTTTGTCTTATTGGTGTTGTTCCTTATCATTTGTAGAGAAGAAACATTCCTGTAGACTGTGCTTGGACTCTGTCCTGCATATTCCCCATCTCATTTTTTTTTCTTTTTCGTACTGCAGATAGAAGTGCCCATGTCAGATAGGCCCTACAGCACTGTGACCTTCCGTAGACTCCTGCTTCGGCGCTGTAAGGCAGAGTTTGAGAAGGTTGAGATGCACACCTTCTTATCTGATAAGGTACACAAGCAGTTAGAGTCATCAGCATTGGTAGCCATCACACACAGTGAGAAAACATACACCTTAGCCCTCATTAAATATGCCTAGATGTGTCAGGAAACGTCCCATCAGCACTGAATTCCATGTCTTTTTGCTCTATCACTTATTTTGCATGCTGTACTTGCAGATATTTGAGCTTTTGAAATATTATAGCTTTTGGATTGATGTGAAGCTTTCTGACATATTGCTCTTCTCTCCCTCTCTCTCATGCAGGCTACAGGGGAGCAGACAAAGCAGGAGCTGGCCACAGCTAAAGAGAAAGCTTGTCGCAGCTCCATTGGGAATGTGAGATTCCTTGGTGAGCTCTTCAAAGTGAAGATGGTTGCCAAGCTCACTATTTTTGAATGTGTGGAGAGGCTTGTGGAGAGGTTCAGTGAACTGAGCCTACAGTGCCTCTCCACGCTCCTGACGACGGTCGGCCAGGAGCTTAACGATGGCAAAATGCAGGTAAATCACTTTTAGGTTATCGCTGTTACTGATGTGTGAGAGGCGCAAATTAGGTATATTTGGCATCTCATTCAGTTCAGTGTCAATCAGCACTGACCAAGTCTCTCTCTCTCTCTCTCTGTCTCTCTCTGATATCTGTCTTCTGTCCACAAATAGCCTCAAATGGACTTATATGTAATGTCCATTGAAAAAGCTGTAGAAGAAGGCATGCCATCATCACATATACTCTACCTGCTGCAGGACATGGTGGAGCTCAGAGAGGTGAGTATGTGTGTTAAGTCACAGAAGAAGAATAAAAGACTATCTTAATACATTTTAATGTTTCCCCTCACGACTAAAAACAACAAAGTAAAAAAAAGTGAGAAAAAAAGAAAAATTGAAGAGATTTTGAAAGTTCCTTGTGAATGTCCATTTATGATTATGTGCAGTATTCACAGTGAAAGAGATTCTGCCAATATTAGGAGTCATTTCAAATGCAGGCAAACAAGTCGCTTTTTGACTTCTAATGGCATGAATCCCTGTCTTTGTGTTTGTGTTCAGTGAAACAGGGTGTCACACAGGCCAGTTCTGAGCTCAGAGATCATCAAAGTCCATGAGAGGGCACAGTGGCAGCAGTAGGATCAATCAGGGATGGCTCATCAGAAAGGAGTCTTTTTCTCAATTTTGTTATTTCTTTGCTAATAAAGATGACAAGAAGATATGATTTTTTTGTTGTTTTTTTTCTTTTAGGAATGAACAAGCCAATGAGACATGACTAGAAATTGTAACATTATAAAATGTAAGAATTAAATTGTGGAAGAAATCAATTAAATGTGCAATGGATAACCTCACACACAGTATACATTCACAGTAAATTGATGTAATACAATACAGGTTTCATGGAATTGTTTAAAATGATAAGGTAATAGACTTAGTCAAATGAAAAGATTTAATCAAAAGCTTGAATTGACATTGGCCAGCTTTATTAAGCTAAAACAAACCACAGGGTGTCCTGGTGTAGTTATGTTGTTAAATTAACCAGCCATAACATTCTGTTTAAATAAGCCTGGAGATAAACATAACATTACATTTTCTACAGTTAAGAGAAATGACTCTCATTTTTAAGTACTTACCTGAAAGTGAGTTTATAGTGTATGAATTTGTGTGTTGTATTTTAGAGAATCAAAAGATTTTATGACACATTTCACCCCTACATAGCCTCACATGCTAAAGCTCCATCTGCACCTCTAGCTCCATGCCAGCTTTTACTAATGCCAGGTTTGTTCCAGTTAATCAAAATTGGGCACAGCCTATGCTATATATGTAGGCTTATCAGTTGAATTTTATTTGGTTTTATGTAACACTTACTACCATCACCAAAACTACTACCACAACCACTACTACTACTAATCATCATCATCATCATCATCATCATCATCATCATATGTGCAGTATTTTATCTCATCAGTTGTGTCTGCAGGGATGATAACTGAACCATGGTTATACATGTTCCCTACTTTGACCAAGGGCCTCACTTCAGCCTGCACAGAGAGCGACTTCTCAGACAGCATTTGACAGACCAGTGGAGGGAAAAATTCATGGAGAACAGGAGTTGAGAAAAAAGTAGAGGAAATAGAAGCAGCCATAGCTCCTTAAAAGGAGGAGAAAACAATTTTCACCATTAATATTTATGTGTATATATACATATATATGTGTGTGTGTGTGTGTGTGTGTGTATAAATAAATAATTCACCATGAATTGCTCCTCAGCTTATGCCTAAAGATTTAAAGATGTGTTCGTTGCCTTTTTGTTACTTGTTCACAGATTCTACAGGTTACACAGCATCAGAATGCAGACCTAATCGGCTATAGCACTGTGACTTTGGCCCCATCACCAAGGCACGGGCAGCATTATTGGAGATATAAATAAACAATGTAAGCAGTCACTGTCCTTACAAAATGACAGTGGAAAAAACTAATTAAGTTCTTGGTGGAGGTGTGCTTTTGTACCAGGGTAAGAATGTGAGAGGAGACCACTCGTGTTTGTACACTGTACAAAGCCCCCACACGTTATTGACCTTTGTGTACCATTCAGTGAAGTCAACACATTTTTCAGCAGTTTCTCAGCTAATGCATTTACAGGTAACACTAACATTACATTTCAAATCATTTTCTAATTAGACAGAGCGCATTAAAATTTTGAGACAAGCAGGAAACATCCGTTAAAATGTTAATGCAGTTGCAAACAATGAGGAAAATTAAAGACTGAAACCGTACAATGTAGAGAAAGCGCTAGCGCACACACACACACGTGTGTGTGTGTGTGTGTGTGTAAAGAGTGAAAGAGAGAGAGAGAGAGAGAGAGAGAAAGAAAAAGAGAGAGAGAGAGCGAGAGAGAGAGAGAGAGAGAGAGAGAGAGAGAGAAAGAGAAACAAAGGAAAATAGGGACAAGGGAGAAAGGAGCAAGTTGCTTTTTCTTTTGCTGCGTTCATAATCACAACGAGAGAACAGGGGAGAGTTTTTGACAGAATGCTCCCTTTGTTTGAATATTCAAGAGGGGATGTAATTAGAATGTACAATCATATTGAAATCAATTTAGATGAAAGAGTGCATTGAATTCAGGCATTTGTACACTGTGTACTCTCAGAGAAAGGCAGCACGAGGAAAATAGACCATGAACTGGATTTGGAATATGAATGGGCTTCCTACTCAGAAAGAAGGATATAAAATTTAATTCTCTGTTTGAATCAATCAAGCAAGGTAAGAACATTTTCTTAATTCTGGCTTTCCTTTGCTTATTAATCAACAGTGAGTCATTTTTAATGCTTAGCAGTCCATAGTCATTTTTTGATGATTGTTTCTACTTAACTATCACGGCCATTCATGGAAATGGAGAAAAACATACTGTAAAAGAGTCAGAAGGGGATATGGGTTCAAGTGAAATGTCTCCATCCAACCTGCATGCTAGCTATCACCAGTTTCCACACAGAAAACTTTTGGACCACATCCGGTCAGACGTTAGACCTACTGTAAACATCAGAGTGAGTTTTCTCCAAAAGCAACGAGGTGATAGACAAGAATGTTTAATGTTTTTGATAAACTATTCATTTTTCACAGTGGGCAGAGGGGAGGGACATTAAATGTCCAATGGACGTTCGAGGCACTTAAGATCTTAAGATTTTCTAGAAATGCAGTCAATTTCAGATCTGGATCTAAAATGTCCCATGTCTCCTTGGGTACAAGTTCACACGGGAGCTGCTAAATTTTAGCTTTGTGAGTTCGTGTATTCGCATACTAAGCATGCTGTCCAAATGTTCATACCCTAAGCTAACGAGAATTCTCAATTTGAAAGACCAGTGACATTTTTGATGAGTCCCCTTTGGTTTCCCTCTCCCCTCCTGTCAGCTCTCACAATTGCAGCCTTTGTTTTTGAATCAGACGGAGCATTCTTCCAGAGAGATGACCTCTCCCGTCTCCACAGGGCCTAGTCACACTGTGCATGACCCCACTGCCGGCTCCCCCATGACTGTGTTAAGCTGTCACCTTTGCACTCTCGAATAGATTCCACACTCTATGGAGCTTCACCGACAAGATGTTTCAAACCAACAAAATATATTGTGTCTCATCATGCCAACAGATTCATTGAATTCGTGAGTATGATTACTACTGCACGTGACATCTTTAATTTGCATGTTGGGAAGTATTCATAATGATCCTTTAGATGATTTCAAGTGTGTAAGTAATGACGTATATGAATTACTGCACTTGAATCTCATTGTATCTTCTTCACAGCATGAGAATGATACTCAAAATCAAATTCAGTATATAAGGAACAACAGTATTTCACTTGTTTGATATTTCAGTCTTAAGTTTTGCAAAATGCATTTCTAAGAAAAATATTTGGATATCACACATTGCTGTATTGCCATGAATCTAGGTAGGAAGTTCTAACTTGTTTACATATAGGCCTAGCAATTACTTCATAAGTCTCCGTAATTACATCTTTAGGTATGTAGCAAGATTTTTCCGTTACTATTTCAGTTGACTGAAATGTATTTATTTATTTAGATGTATTTACTTATTTATTTATTGATCATTTAGGTTTAATTCTGGTAAATACATGCATGACGTAGCTGACCGAGTACTGACCTTATTCTCAGTTTAAACAAATTATTGTAAAAGATACTGTTTTGTCCGTCTTTCTGTGAGAATCAATGAGAACACCATGAGCAAATTTACATTCTGAATGGACCACTGTTGGCTGGAATAGATCTGATCTTAACTTATTTGACATCGAAAAAAGGGGAGATGTTCGGAGCATGGTGAGATTCAATTGCATTTGTAGATCTTCATGGAAAAAGAGAAAGAAAGAGAGGGAGAGATGGACAGACAGGGCGTAGAACAGCACTGCTGGTTTCCCTCTGTTTTTGTTTTTGTTTTATGTTTTTTCCAAGTCTGTTGCTTAGAGTGACAAACCCCTGTTTGGGATGTGTGTGGGTTTGGTCGAATGAACTGTGTGTCGGAAAGACCATGAGAGTATCTTTTGGACCTGATGTTGGGGCGTTTTTATTATAAAGTTATACCTTTTAACATTGATTTGATGAGAGCTCCAAATTAAAAAAAACAAACAAACATTTTTCTCTTAATTTTTATTTCAGTTCAGCAACTTCCTGCTCAAAAAGGTAGAGATAAGCATAAAAAAATAGCCTGCCCTACTTCTTTGTTTCTGGGTTGTATTGCATTTGCAAAGACAGACCTAAACAGAGGGTTACCATCTTAAACATTTAATCAGTCTGGGCTGCAGTGCAATAAACTGTTTTTTTTTTTTATCTTAAACTGTTGTATAGCAGAGGAGTCAAGCAAACTGTGACTTTCCTCGAAATTTGTATTGGTTTTCGTTTACAGGTCATGATGTGGCATAGATCAAAATCTGGAAATGCCGAAGAGACGAGACCTCCTAACCATCGTGTTAATTGTGGTTCCCTGGACTTTGCTAATCACATTTTGGCATCAAAGTGTCATTCCACCTCTGCTTGCTGTTCAAAATGGTAAAGACTCACTCCTCTAATGCTCCCCCTACTGGCCAGGACTTTGCATTTCTCTCATTAAAACAACATGGTATGGCATTTTTTCACGAGGTGCCGAGAGTGTGTAGTTTGTCTTATTAAAACGTATATCACACTGCTTTTTCTTGCTGCGTTCATTCTTCATTTGTGTAAAAAGTTTTGTCTTTACATCACAAAGGATTTGCTTCCTCTGCATTTATATAAAATCCTTGAATCATTTTTGACTGCTTTTTCTCCTTCAATTAGATGGAAAAGCTGAGGTGATCAGAGACCATGACAGGAGACTAAGGCCTCAGGGATCCTGCACTATAGAAAACAGACACATAGTGAAGGTAGTCCAGACAGGGTACACTTATAGCAGGCCTCCACCCTGGTCTGAGGTGCTCCCTGTTATTTATGTTGTAACCCCAACCTACAGCCGGCCGGTTCAGAAGGCCGAGCTGACGAGACTGGCCAACACTCTCCTCCATGTCCCCAATCTGCATTGGATTTTGGTGGAGGACTCTCAGCGGAGGACCCCACTGGTCACTAAGTTGCTCCGTGATACAGGGCTAAATTTCACTCATCTCAGTGTGGAGACACCCCAAAATTTGAAGCGACACGGAGAAACTGGAGATTCACGCATCCCCCGGGGAACTGTGCAGAGGAACCTGGCCCTCAGCTGGCTTCGCGAAACCTTCAGTGTCAACACTAGCCAACAGGCTGTTGTCTATTTTGCCGATGATGACAATACCTACAGCCTGGAGCTGTTTGAGGAGGTGAGTTTACTGCAGATGCAGTTGAATTAAAGCACATTTGAGATAAGTACTCATTTCAGAGGTTTACATTTATTATGATAGAATTCAAGGGGTATGAACTGACAATCAGCATATTGTATTCTGATTTCAAAGGTTTGGCCCATGTTTTCTTGAAATCTCTGAATCCAAATCATTCTTTTTCTTGTAGAAATGACCTTACACCATACTTCAAAACAAAACAAAACAAAACATACAGCTGTACTGTAAACCAGTTTTAGTCACAATGAAAATGAAGAGGAATTCCATCCTATTTTTTAGTATTCTAATGTACATTACTATTACTGTGTACTGTTACTATTAATTCTTTTTGGACCCAAAATTATTTATTTAGTTGTTTGTTTGTTTACTTATTTATAGATGCGCTCAACACACAAGGTGTCTGTATGGCCTGTAGCCTTTGTTGGAGGACTTCGTTATGAATCACCCAAAGTCAACACACTTGGCAAAGTATACGGCTGGAAAACAGTCTTTGACCCGCGTCGTCCTTTTGCCATAGACATGGCTGGTTTTGCAGTGAATCTACGACTTATTCTCCATAAGCCTGAAGCCTGCTTTAAACTACATGGTGTTAAAGGAGGCTATCAGGAGAGCAGCCTCTTACGAGAGCTGGTCACTCTCAACGATTTAGAGCCCAAGGCCGATAACTGCACTAAGGTGAGAAAGGATGCCACTTCTGATTTTCATCTTGGACCTGTCATTTTTATCGGGGGAGGGAGGTGGACAGAGTAGGCTGATTATGAAAACTTGAATCTGTTATGCACATCTTTTGAGTGACGTAGTGGGTTATTGTTTTAATTTAGTAAAATGCTTTGATTTTTCCAGAGCTGAGAGAAATGTCCTTTTTATTGGGGGAGGGAGGTGGACAGAGTAGGCTGATTATGAAAACTTGAATCTGTTATGCACATCTTTTGAGTGGCGTAGTGGGTTATTGTTTTAATTTAGTAAAATGCTTTGATTTTTCCAGAGCTGAGAGAAATGTTTGTTTTTATGGCAGACATCTGCAACATGAATTTTCCTGTCAATATATTTCACTATTATCCAGCATAAAATTCAGCACTATTATTAATATTCTCAATAGCCTCCTCAAATGTAGCCCTGGTGGGCTAGAATCTTGCTGGTTTTCACCTTCAGCTCATGATAAGTGGATGTTATTATTGCTGGAAAAGAGGAGAGTGCATATTTGAACCAATCACATATCACAGTGGATAGTAGAGATGAAAACCATCAGAATTCTGGTTCTCCAGGAGCAGATATGTGGAACTACACTTTTACAGAACATAATGTCTCTATTGTCCCTCTTTTTTTAAAAACAGGTTCTTGTGTGGCACACTAGAACTGAAAAGCCTGTACTCGTGAATGAAGGGAAAAAGGGATTCACCGATGCTAATGTGGAGATATGAAATCAAATGTAAAGTATTGGCTGTAAACAAAAGAGGATCATTATAATCAATGTTTTGAGGTTGTGAATCACGTATAAGTTGTTTTGTCTTGTTAGTTAGCACACTCACCACTGGGCACAATTTAAAAAACATTTAATTGTCCTTAAAAAACTGATTCTGTCAATGGGATGAGTGGCCTGGTGTTTGCTGATTTTTAGATGTGGATGTTTTGCAGGTTGCACATTGCACAGCTGTTTGATATGGGCTGCCGACAGCTGCTGACACAACTTGAATAAGGCTTATTTACTACATTCACAATGCAGTTATGAAAGACACTTAGTAATTTTTCCATTTCTAATTCTGGTTAGGAAATCAAAGCACATGTTATTAAAGAATTTGCCATTTTTAATATCCATATGAAAAGAACACAGCATACTTCTTTTGTCTAGATTTCTGATGCAAATATTATCCACAAAGTGCTGATAGCATCTTCAGCCCATGCAGTTAATGCAAGGCCTAACAGCATTCACTTGCCCTAAACAGTAATAAAAAAGATGCCCCTCAGATGTGGTGGACTTCCCCCTTTAACTTATCTAATGTTTGAGGCTCCATAAAAGAACAAGGCCCTTGTTCAGCACAAGTTAGCAAAGACTGAATCGCTGCTAACTTCAAGTATGAACACTGAGATTACCAGAAAACAACAAAACAATTCAGGTGACCTTGCCAGGACCCTGAACCAGTAAAGGACAACCTCATTGTTTTGGTCATTTAGAAAGAACTGAGATCAGGAGTGAACATACTGACAGACTCTTTCCTTTTTAAGCTAGATAGTTGACCTCCTTTGTTCAATAAAAAATATCAATAAAACCTGAGACCACACCATTATGCATATTCAGTATGAATGGAACATGTTTTCTGGATACAGTGAATCTGATTTGTTATTTTTTAACAAGGGGGTTGTCCCAGTGGTCACTGACACTGCTCTATATACTATATAGGGGGATGGCAGGTTAACAAGGGGGATGCATTTTGGTCATTTTGCTAACAAGGGGATGGCATCCCCCCTCATCCTTCAACAAATCGCTTACTGACTGTAGGAACACTGACAAGCAGCTGGAGGTGGCACTGGGAATTCTGAGATCTACAAATGCTCTGGATTTGCCAGTATTTTTTCCACTTTCCTCCTTTTGCCAGTGTTTCTTCTTTTAACATTCCCTTTAAGGTGTAAGGTAAATAAAAGAAATTAACCAAGATGTTGCAAATTATTGTTAGAAATACACACACACACACATACACACACACACACACATATATATATATATATATACATATGTATATCATGTCTTGTTCATTGCTGTACCTTTGATGACTGTGGGGGTAACTGTATTTTGAAATCAGGCATTGAATGTCAACTTTATTGTTTCTAAGAATATAGTCACTATCTAATGCATCCGTAACCTGACTGTTAAGGTACCTAGACATGGACCTGCAGAGCCTCGGGATTAAAAATATCTGAACTAATCTAGCTAGGCCAATGAAGACACAGGTTCATGAAAGTTTTAAGGGCACATTTTAAATATCCCCAAAAAGGTTTTGTTTAATTTTTAAATATATACACATAAGTTAACATGTATTGATTAGAAAGATAGTAAAGGATAAATTAGTTAGAATAGAGATTTAATTTTTTTTTTCTTTACATTTTGCTAAAAAGAGCACAAATCAGCAGCCCCTGTTATCTTAAATGACTTCTTCCACTGCTCCGATAAAAAACTTCACACTTATAAAACTTCATCATCTAGATCAACTGATGTCAAACATTCACAATCATATGAATCAATGGTCAAACACAAACTTGAACTGAAAGGCCACAATTAGGTTAATTATTGACAGAAACCATAGAGTTAATGCAAGCCATCAGTAGAAATATTTAACATTTATACTCAACAATATACTAATAGCATTACTATGAAAAACATCATTCTTCAAAATCTTGTGCATTTTTTTTTTTTTAATAAAGAGAAGATACTGCATATGCACAAGATCACAAGGCCTCTTTTGGTCACTGCTCCTTTATGCTCTGTTGCACAAAAGGCAAAAGAGAACTGGGTTAACGAGCAGAAGGAAAACAAAAAGAGGCAACATTTTTGAGTGCAACCAAGTGTGACCAGTTGTTAAAATTTAAATATAGCATTATTACGTGACAGAGCCGGAGTTGCAGTTGGTCTTGTGGTGACGGCATTTTTCTGTGCACAATAAGAATGAAGTAACAAACAATGAGGAAAAAAAAAAACAGCCGTTATCACCAGTCACCAGTTGTAGCACAACATGTACTACCTTACTTTAACGTCTTTTTTAAATCTGAACATGCAAATCCATATTTCTTTGTTCTCTAGTGAGCTGCTTACAAAGCCTATGAAAAAAGTTTGTAAGTTTGCTTACAAAGCCTATGAAAAAAGCATGGATCAACATTCATTGAACATCAACAGTCATTCCCAGATCAGGAGTGTCTTCAAAATGGACTTTATAATCAGCTTCCGTCTCCTCAAATACAATTACCTGCAAATAAAGTGGAAAACATGGGAACATCAAAAATTGAATAGGGTCAGAAAGGCCAGTCGATTTCTTGTTATATTTGAGATAGACCTGTCCTTTGTAAGTTTTCATTACACATTTATGGTGATTTTTAAAGCACAACTACAACGTTAAAATGAACTTTGGAACTTGCTTCAGTGAGTGTTATCATAAACCGAGATGACAAAGGACACATTTTTCACTTGCGCTTAATTTACTAGCTGCACTATACAGGTGAAAAAATTATCCAAGAACCGCATGCAATTATTTTGAGTGGAAGAAAAAAACTCTCTGATATTAGTATGAGAGTTGTAAGTAGAATATACTGACTTCGTTGATTCCACTGTTGAGAAAGGGACCTGGGAGATAAAGAGTTTGCTGAGGGCCAATGTGCCAATATCGTCCAAGATTCTGCCCGTTAATGAAGACAACACCTTTACTCCAGCCCTGAGGTCAACATAGTGGAGGTTATCGGCATAAGTCATATCTTATCACATTCAGAAAAACAGAAGAGCATGAGGGTGCAAGAGTGTTTGAAAACATCTTCTGATAAGGGCGATGTCTTCACATGAGCATTTAAGACATACATCTGTGTCAAACCTGTAAACAACAGAAATACTTGGGCATTGTTGATGATCATATATAGGCTACTACTTCTTGCTAATTTTTAATCTTGCTAATTTTTAATCTTTTGATTATAGTTATTGATTACGTAATAGTTTGTGAATACTTTGTGAGTAAAACTTTAATTAATTTGCAAATTATATAATTCATAGACTACATTAAGCTTGACTTATTGGTTTGTAAAGGTTATTAAAACAACAAGATTAAGAAATTCACTCACGGGTAATTTAATAAATGTGTCACTTGGATAACCGTTCACAAACATCCTTCCCAGAAAAAATCCTGGAAAGCTGGGCTTGTGTGGAAGAGACTTCCAAGGAGCTCTGTATAGGCTGAAAAAAGTTTTTTTTTAAGCCAATTAATTACCACATGTACCCATAGAAACTGTCCACACAAGGTCAGCTAAGTGAAATTACAGAGCTCCATCCAGATTTAGACTAACAAAAAACAGCCTCTGCTCCGAGCAAAATAAAATACTGAGATCACCACATTTCACGAATGGGCCTCATGCAAGAACCACTTTTACGAACAGATCTGTTCTCAGAAGGCTTGTATAAACAATCAGCATTCACCATCAATTGGCAGCTGTACAAAGTGCCATTGTCCAAAGTAGTGCTGACCGAATAAATCGTATTTTCATCGTCATTGTGATATGAACATACGCAATGAACACATCGCAAAAGACGGCCTGAACTGCGATAAATAAAAAAAGATCATTTTGTTTACATGCACCATGCATTCATTTTCAGCACACGAACATTTCACCTATCAGATGGAGCCCTGGATACATGGACCATGCTTTCATACCATTTGGCCAGTCAGATGAAGTTCCAGCTAATTGTCAACTACCCTCAGATTAATTGATGTCAATTTGGTGGTGACTGCGTGGTTAGTTAGCATGATGGCTGGGGAAGGAGAGAAGACTGAGGAAAATGTGATTGACGAAGACCTTTTGGTGAAAAAGAGCAGCACTTCTGGTATTTGGAATTATTTTGTTAAAAACACAGATACTGTGTAAAACATGCTGAACAGTTTGTTCAATAAAAGCATGTTCGAAATTGCAACGGAGTATTAGGGTCACATTGAGGAAAAAAATCTGAGATTTCGAGAATAAGATCGTAATATTATGAGAATGAAGTCACTCACTCACTTTCAAAGCTGCTTATACCAGTTAGGGTCGTGGGGGGTGTTGGAGCCTATCCCAGCTTTCATTGGGTGAAGGGCAGGGTAACAATATTACCAGAGTAAAGTCTTAATTTAATGAGCATAAAGTCATAATATTTCAAGAAAAAAAATGTAAAATTATGAGAATAAAGTTGTAATTTTATGAGAAAAAAACCATGCTATGAGAATAAAATTGTAAAATTTTCAGGAAAAAAACATAATTTTTAGGAAAATATATTACCAGCAACCAACCAAACGGGCGAGAGGACAGTCAATGGCAGTTTGAGCTTGCTTCCGGAAACTGCTGTTTGTCATTTGCATTGTTGCACAATCACAGTTTCTTGCACAACCTTTTCAAAGACCTGATACTTATGATAATGTGGTGCTGATGTGCCAAAAGATTAAGTATTTCGTTATTTGTGAAACCTATACTAAAGCATAGCTTCACAAGATGCTCCACGTTCCTCATTTTAACGGAGGCGACAGGCTGTTCTTCTGATATTTCCCCTCTAAAATGACGCAAAGCCTAACATTATGACGTTTTTCAGATTTTTTTTCTCCCTCAATGTGGCCCTAATACTCCGTCGTTTGAAATGATTCCTTCCACTTCTTTATTCAGTGGGCATAGGCTATTCAGTGTTTAGGGTCTATGTTAGCAGTATACCCATTAGCTATACAGGAACTGTATAGCTAATATGCACACTTCAATATTTGTTTATTTATTGCCAGTCATATCGTCATCGCAATATTGTACAATGTTATCGGACATTGCAGATTTTCCTCATATCGTGCAGGCCTACTCCAAAGCTAAAAATACAAATATTTTTGGCCGATCTATTATGTTACTTTGAAAAAAATTTGAGTTTGAATACATGAATTAAACTTCATAGTGTATAACTATGTTCAATTATCCTGTCTGAACACTGGTCTTTGAATGCTTTACAGTGCTTTTCAAATTATAATGACAAATTACAATAACTCAGATGTTATTAATATAAAGATGTTATTAACATTAAATTGGCCATTGAGGCTGTTGCATAATACTACAGTATCAACAACAACATCTCAAATTTGACAGTACAATGTCATCTATGTCAGCATGTATTTCCTGTTGTGGCCACTTTGCTTTGGCAAGAATTTTTTTTATTTTTTAAATCTAATTTCATAGCAAACCTTTTCTCCTTTATTTGGAGAATGGTATGGACCTCGAGTGACACTGCGTTAACAGATAGTAATATTTTTCCCATTCCCTGGCCTTAACAGGTCCCTTAATTTCACAACTGATGGTGTTAAAAATGTAAAAAATAAATAAATAAATAAATAAATAAAAAAATTACTGATCTCCAAAGACAAGATCTCAATCTCAGGACTCATAAAGTTCTTCTTTTTACTTTTGGATGACTTTTTTTGTAAATGACTCCTCTGGACAAATGTGGTTGGACCCCTAGCCTTATATGGTATTTTGGGGGTTGTTGATTATGCTAATTCCCAGTTCTCATGAACGCACACTCATTTATGACACGGTGGTGTTCATTATGTTCACACTGATCATTTCAGTCAGTTTTATGAAGTTATGAGCATTAGTTGGCTCTAATGTGGCAAACTCATAGAATTCCACCTGACAAATAAAAAGTAAGTAAGATAACGATACAACAGTGTTCTTGAACGAGGCCCAGTGCCGGAAACATTTTGACATGAAATTAAGATGGTTATCTTCAATAATGTTGTAACTTTCTGTGAAAATATACACGCACCTTTCGATAAAGCTTGGGGTCAGATCCAGACTACGAATTACGAAATTTCTTAGTGGTGAATTATTAAGTAAGATGTCTCCAACAAGACCTGAAAAAGAACAAATACATTCTAACTATTCTGAAGTATTTTACTTGTATATGAAATATAACGCCTAGAAAAACTGGCGAGGTGTCGTGCTTGATAAAGAACATAAAGAAAGATTATACTAGGCATCGGTCACCTATGTTGTTCACAGTGTGGTCTGTGTTACAGAATTACAAGAATTTCCTCTGTCATCACGTGAAGGAGATTAATAGGCTCCACAGTACCTTTACGCTGGCTGTCCAAGGCTTTTCCATAATTCACACGACCACAGTTCTCCACAAGTAAGCTCAGTGTTCGCTCACCCTACACACACAAAAAAAAGATTAACAGTAAGCTTAGACACTTTGAGTAACACATATACAATTATTTTAAAAAATACAGGACACACTGTTGAGGGAAAACATTTGCAATTTCAAACAGCATTCATAAGTTGCTCAATGAACTCTCCTCTTTCAGAACCATTTTTCCATTTCAGTGTGTCATAGACCGTGAAGTGACAAACATTAGAAAACCTATGTCAAATACCTAAAAGTCACAGGTTTAGCTGTGTGCTCAGACATTGTGTTACAGCTGAGCTGCTCTGTAATGTAGCACGCACTTTAATTATGTTTTCTCTCCATAAAACAAAGATCCTGAGCAAAAAATCCTCTGGAAATATTTGAAAGACTTATTCTTTCTGGATCTATGATTATTCAGTATTCTATTAAAAATATTATACCTTCCCATCAGGAACAGCTAATTCCAAAGTCTTGAACTCAAAAACACCAATGAAACTCCTGTCCACAAACACCTGAAGAGACATTTAATACAGTTAAGGTTACAATTAAGGCAGACACACAAATATTTGAAGGTGACTGTTTAAAGCCTGTCAATGAGCAGTTCACCCAATTATAGCTAATTCTCAATGGCCACTTATATTGAAAAAAGACATTTATACTGTGCTGAATGGTTTACAAGTTGACTGAATGGTTTACAAATTCTCCTTAGGCAGACCTGGGAAGAAGGAGCTTCCACACAGTTGATATTCTCATGTCTAGGAGATAGTGACAGTTGAATGTTCAAGGAAGCACTCACCAGAGCCCTGTCTCTAACGTTGTTTCCAGATCTTAAACTGCCTCCACTGGTGATAGTTGTCTCATAGAGAGTGTATCCATACGACTGGCCATTCCCATTGTTCACAGGGAGATTCTCCATGTTAACAGGAGTCTGAGTTTTAAAAGGCTTTTGAGAGCAAGAGAAATATGGGATTAACCTGGTGACAACATACGCCTCCATTTAACTTGTTTTAACTCAAATTGATTTAACATATCTCTTAAGGTAACTGAAAAAAATCAAATAAGCGTCACTAACATAAGACGGCTACATCTAGCCGTGACTTTGTATTTGTAATGCACTGGAGTGGTTTAACAATACTGTAGTGTTACAGGCACAAAGCCATACACCACAAAAGACACAGTGAATGAACTGTAATACCCTGCGGGCCAATAATGATCCAGACTAAGCTGAGCATACCGTGTGTGTAAACGGTAAGACATCCCATAGAGACAGGTGCTGGAACATGATGGCTGCTTCGTATCTGTCTTTAGCGTGGAGGACTGGCATATCCGGGAGCTTTACACCTCATGCATTCAGAACAGTTTGAAATCAGACAAATTCTCAAATCAAAACCATTAAAACCTTTCAGTAGTAAGAGCACAGAACAAATCAGCTCATTGTGATATATATACCGTAAATTCTCAAATAGTGGCCGGGGCCTTTATTTACGTCAACCGAAGAAAGAACTTGGCCTTTATTTGAGGCAGGCTATTATTAGAGACAGGCCATTATTTAATGGGCTACTATGATCTTCAAGATCATAATGCAAACGAACCAGCGCGGATTGTTTTAAGTTTAAGCTACAATGTGAGATTGATTAATTAAGCTAATGCAATATACATATCTCTATATTGCATCAGCTTGTGTGCAATGCACAATAAAGTTTAGCACACACACCTCACAAAAGTGGATATTTCATGAGCATTCAAACTGCAGAATTTTCACGGTCATTTTAATGTACCAATATTACCTGAATTTGGAGACAGAACGAAGAGCACAATTATCGACAGATTAAAACCATCTGTGGATATTGCAAATGATGCCATAGTTTACAAAGAACACAAAATGAAATTGGCAATCATTTACTATATTTACATTGATTAGTGTTAATTATTCTGTGAACTATTTGTTTTATTGTTAATCAAGGAGGATAAACGGGAACAGGTTGAAATAATGAGAGGTTTAGAGATAAAATTTGTTCCTCTGTTTCCAGCTCCCTGGCCAACATGTCCCTACCGTACCGACGGCATCTAAAATCCGACATTTTTTCACTTCCGTGACTTTTCCCAAGTACCGTTAAGACGTGCTGTTATGAAATAGAAATAATGAAATAACGCATAGGAAATAGGAAGGAGAGTTTTGGCAGTGATGTCCCTGAATACTAATAATGGGCCATTAACACACATAGTCCTACAGCAACCACAAACCATGTGAGTTAGAACACTATCAGTACGGTGTTTCTGTTAGCCTAAAAAGTGAAAAGAATAGCAACAGAGAGGTGAGCATAATTACCGTATGTGGCTGTACTGATGTAAATAATGCTGTTGAAATATGATGAATTTACCACCTGAGCCCTTCTGTAGTTTTTTAATTTTTTTTTTACCTGGCCTGTACTTGGGAGCGGCCTTTATTTGCCCAGACAGGCGACATCCCTGGCTATAATTTGAGACCCAGCGTTTATTTGGGAATTTACGGTATGTATATATTGGTATGGCCAGTTGTAGATATCAAATTTGATATGGTCAGTTTGTTTCTCACATTTAGAGCTAAATTCTGTTTCTGGTCCAATGTAGTTAATGACAATTGCTTATTGAAACTGAAATTTGCAAGAGAACATGCAAGGAAAAGCAACGTGAGCGTTTCTGTCACTTACTTTGGTAATGGCTGAAGAGATCCCTGAGGAGGTGATACTTCGGAGTGTAATCTCCGGCTTCAGACAAAGGTGCGTCATAATCTGGAAGAGCAGGATGATTATAATAAGATTGACAATGCACAGTCTAAAGTCAACACATCAAGAATAACAAACCAACGCTGAATCAATTGGCTCAACTGAAGGCTCGCTTTCAAACAGATGTATCAATACCACTTGGTCATAAACAATACATTGTTCTTGTGCTCTATTTCTCTCCAAATTCTTTCCAAATGTGCTACTGGCCGAGTTGTTATCTGTTCAACAATAGGGTGCGGCTGCCGGTACTTGCTCGGTGGTCTTATATTGCTGTGTTTTTAGTGGTCATAAGAACCACAGCCACAGAAGTCACAGACAAGCAAAGAGTTGTGTCAGAAAAAGCAAAGCTCATATAAACCAAGTTCTTTTAAGCCATATGACAATGTAGGGACATTGTAGAAAGCCGTATAAAAGAAAAGCAACCAACCGTAGCTTGTGATTAATGGCTTGTAGGATGGGTTATCCGCTGCCCCATTCATGAAGCCAAAGTTAGTGCCACCATGAAACATATACAGATTGATAGACATGCCACGTCTCAAAATCTCCCTCACCACGGCAATCATATCTGTCAAGCAGAGATGTTATTTCAGTTCATCATGAAACAAAACAAGTTGTCCAAAACCTCAATTGCAGGCTTAATCATGAAAAATATTAGATTCATTACATTACACTTACACATTTTTATGTGCCTTTTATGTACTGTTTCTTTCCTGTATTCTAAAATGTCATATTCATTTTATTGAAAAAAGACATATAAGACAAAGATCTTAGAATGATAATCTTACCCTCAGCAGGAAAAACATGATGAAGATCACCCCATCCATCAAACCATCCGGTCCAGTACTCCATCACCAATGTTGGGCTCTTTGGCTATTAAATGAAGGTGTACGAACAAAAAAAAAAGATGCTCTTTTATGTTTCATTAAACAAGCACTATATTTTACCAAAATAAAATCCATCCATTAGGCTATACCTGTACAGCCTCTAGCTGCTTAATGTCATTGTGGTTCAGCTTCTGAAAATTAATAGTCCTGAGAACTAGAAGACAGGAAAGGGGAAAAAACAGTGTAAACATAGCAGAGACCTTCAGTAGCCATACTTTCATAGTTTGATCGAAGTAAAGAATTAATTTAACCGTTGTTCACAAAAACAAAGCACTTGGTAAACGTATACATAAAATAGTATACAGAGATAGAAAGTACCTCCACTGAGTCCTCCATTCATTAACCCGTCATGGTTATCACAGGTTAGGAGAAGTTCACTAATACCTCTGGACTCCAGAGCCTAAGTAAGGAGAAATCAAATGCTTGCTGAACTAATACTAGATCTGCTATGAGACACTTTGGTATAGAAATGACCTCTCCTAAGGTTGTGGACATTTCTACTGCTAGCTCTACACTTTGCCATTTTCTGACTTTTGTATGTGTGTAAGGGTGTAGTTGTGCATAAACACAAACTGAGGAGTGTACTTGTGTGCATGTTTGCGTGTCCACTGTATCATCACATTTTCAAAATGAAGTCCATACCTCTTTAATAAAGGGCATGTAATTGGCATCCTCTGCAAAAGATCCATATTCGTTTTCCACTTGCACCGCAATTATAGGGCCACCTTTCTTGAACTAGAATATACAAACATGTAGAATGACCAGGTGTACAACACAGTGTCAGTCATTATTGCTTTATTGTCCTGAATCCGCTGCTGTCATCTATCTATCTATCTATCTATCTATATATCTGATTCATGGAAAAAGACAGTGCCATCCTATAATGGAGAAAAAGTTTAACTGATAAATTGTCAGTGTGGAAACCTGGATGTGTTTCGCATCAAACAAACATTATTGTATCGTGCTTGGACTGTTTGATTACATCTCAGAATGTAGTCAGGAAGTGATTTAGACTAATGACCTGAATAACCTTGGATAATGAAGTAGTTTTAGAGACTGGATATTCTAGCAATCACATTTGCATTTGACTGGATGGAGTGAATGCTAGTAACGTTACCAAGCCAAGAGTCAATTTACCTGAAATGGGACAACTTTTGGAATTAGCTTGTTGAAGAAGACATTCACTGCTTCAGTGAAACCTGGGTAGGTTGTTCTCACCTTCATCTGCTCATCACGGAGGAGCCAGCTATAGATGTTTTGAAAATGTTACCACACCCCTCAATGTGCTGTCAACGGTTTATCAAACATCCCTTTTTATGAACAGCAAAGAGCACAAGGTATTAAATGAACAGAGATGATGAACAACAACAATGAAAGAAGATTATCAATTAACAACGATCTACAGTAACAACAAAGTATTCAGGCTTGACTATTTAATTACCTATTTAGTTTTGTGTCAGCTGCTCTTCCAGTTACAACAGCATCTTCTGTTACTAGATCAAGTACCTCCTCTGTTCTCACATTAGCACTCTCGAACTTATTATAACAGCATTAGTCTTGGAATTTTTTCGCTCAACAAGCCTCTGTCTGCAAGTCTCGGTTTGTGAAAGACGGTTATTTTGCTGGGACAGGAAGTTTGGCTTTGCCAGACCACTTTAATGATTAGCCTAGCTCTACTGACAACTCTCAGAACGTTATCTGAAACACCGTTTGTGTGACTTTAATAATCGCCAAACAACGTGAGCCCGCAGCATTAGCGTGCACCAGGAAAGTCTCTCTAGATACATGGCTAATTATTAAGCCACGTATTGATATAGCTATATAATTATGAACAGCAAAAGCTTACCTTGGCAACCCTCCAAGATCTAGTTCAGAGCATACATACGGCCCTGGGCGTAGAATCACCCAGAGACCCAGCTCTTCCGCCAACTGTAGGAAAGCCCTGAGAAAGCAGCAGATGGACACTGGATTACATAGTTTGGTGAATCTGTCCACCTTAAGACACAGATATCTCAAATCCAGGTACTTTAAACAGAGATTGTTCCTCATTTAAACTCTGTAGGATTGATCCTGAAACAAAATAATCCCATCTGGTGTTTGCCAATGTAAACAAATCACTGGTTACTTTCAAAGTTTCGAAACTCCATATTGGCAATGATTCAGCCAAACGCTGACAGGCATCAGGGTTTGGTTTTTTTTTTTTTTTTTTCTTCAGGAGTTGCAATGTGAAGCCTGTTGTTATGGAAATTGTTCTCTTGTGTAATGAGGACATCTACATTGTATTCCCTTAAGTCTGAAACCCCAGTTAATGATGATACCATGAACCAAACAAGCATGAGGAAACACATCCCACCTGATTAAAAACACACACAATGCCGTCAAGGGACAGCATACCTGCCGTGTTATATTTATCTTCATAAAGAGGTGCTAAAACTCTTCTCAATACAGTGTTTTTCACATAAGCTATATGCCATACGCTGTCAAAAGACTTTTACATGGAGCAAACTGACAATACAGTCCAGATGAAAAAAAACCCTCAAAACATTCCATTTAACATTTTTACTGGTACATGAAAGATATATATATATATATATACATACATATACTTTATTGCAATTATATACTGGATCATATAGTATACCCTGAAGCAGTCAGAGCTCTATTTACTATAATATCCATCTAGTTTCTTCTAATGCTATTTAAAGCACAACAAATAAAGAAAAGAGGATGACTCTTACTCTAAGTCAAGCTGTCCTCGGAACTGAAAAGAGCCTCTCTCAGGTTCATGCAGACTCCACGGCACATAACTGAAAGTGTAATGGACTCAGTCTTAGTCAGATGCAAAATGACTAATGCAACTCAGATGCAAATTATAATAGTGTTGTGGTTCATTAAGCTACAACAAACACCTACGTAGTAAGTGTATTGATACCACAGGCCTTCATCTTCATTAGTCTATCTTTCCAGTAGGCTCTGGGTACCCGGAAGTAGTGGACAGAGCCTCCCAGTATGCGGAATGGCTCTCCTTCTAGATTGAACTGGGAAGAGTTGACGCTCAGTCCAACTCTTCTGACAACTTGTACTCTTCCTCTCTGAGTACTAAAAAAAGGGACATTATACAGATTCACATAATGCAGTCACATTAGGTAGTGTGCATTAAGAGCATAATGTTATTGAATGTTAAAAGTACAATGCACCAAACATTTATGCTGAATTTAAAGTGAATATTAATCTTGAAGGACGGCTGAGTTGAAAGAAGGAGTTTCAAGTCTGTGGTCCATGAGATTGCAAAAGCTAAACAGAGGCTGTTTTTGTCAGAGTAAAAAAAATTGTCTACTCAGTCTATAATATCCATTGAGCACTTCTCGTTCAGTGACCGACCTGCAGGTATTACCAACTTAGAATAATACAAAGGAAAATGGACAATCAAAGTAATATACATAAATGCATGCCCACGTATCAAAAAGAGTGCAACTTTCCTAAGAGTCTTACCCCATGTGTCGGAAAATGATGAAACCTGCGATAGTCAAAAAGAGAACAAAATAACGTCTTTTATGGGCACTCCTTACGGTAAGAACGACCATCGATCTGTGTTCAAAAACTATCAAGAGATAAAATCAGATCTGAACAAAACAAAAACATCGCCTGTGACAAACAGGTAACCCGCGGGAGAACAAGTTGTTAGAGCGTATACTTCTAATCCTGCTATATTCTAAAGGCAGCAGACGGGCAACTTTTCCAGAGCTATGCACCACCCAGACACTACCACGGAGAACCGAGGCTTCTGTGAGCCCTGCTCGAAACTGTCGCACTTTTTGAAAACTACACATCCCTAACTAGCCCGGACATGACTGTTGCGCAGGCGCATAAGCAGTAGGCCTGGAAGCAGTCTGCAGTTCTGTTGTTTTGAGAGGTTGGGAATATTGATATAAACTTTTAAAGCGTGAGACAGAGACCTCTAAATAGGAGCGGGCGTATGAGGTATGATATGATAAAACGTAACACAAGAATATGTTTCAAGGAAAAAAATTCAATAATATTTAACTTAGCCCTCTCACTATTAGCTTCCTAGCTGTTTTGCTACTGAGCAGTCAGAGTCAGCATAGATTGCTCGATGTTTACAACTTGCTAGCTGGATAAAGATGTTCCGTCGTCACGTACGTTGTTAGCATGTGTAGTCTCTTAGACGGGGTTTTGTGCATTAAGCGTGGTTCTTGTAATCATGCATGACACTTTAATATTCGAACAGGATGGCACCTCGTCTATTCTAAGATTACTGTTTTATTGGAGTGTCCGAACAATTGTCAACTGCCTTTTCGATTGTGTACCTACCTAGTCAAGTACAAAACATGGTTATACCAACCAGCTCATGCAGCCGGTCATTCATACATGTCAGTGAATTGATATATATAAGTAGAATATTAGTTATCCGAGCGGTAACAGAATTATCTAGATCAATGACTGGTTGCTTTGACGAGTTCTGTGTCAGGTGACCCTTGGTCATGTCAGCTTGATTTGTACATGTGCAAGAAACAGTATCTGTGTTGTACAGAGCATGTTAGTAACGTAACACTGGCCTTTTTAGAGGGGTATTAAGAACTGCAGTGATTTCATATCTATCAAATTAGCTCCGTGTTAATTTATAATTTACCTAATCATAATCACTGGATACCCAATAATTGATTTTCACATTTTCATTTTTTAAATGCGCACATGAATGTTGCTGCTGTAGAGAACAATTTTTTTTTTTACAGGTTGTTGGGCTTGACCCATTTTACCATGAGAGTTTTTCAGAAGTTCAGCCCACCTTCCTTCTGCAGTTGATGAATCTGCAGCTGGTGTGGAGATGACGGACAGTGTCAGGGCCTTCCTCCGCTATGTTGCGACGGTTAGTATCTTTCCTCTTTGATAGATTAACAAGTGGTCGGAAAAAAAGATTTGCTTGAAAGACCATGGTCTAAAAATCGATTGAGTTAGTGTTGTGTACACCATTATACCATTTAGGGTGTTAGTCACATATCCGTACGCGTGTGTGTCTGTATGAGTATAAATGTGATGTTTGGTCAACCCAAAATTTACGTATTGTTTCAGAGGAAATGTTAAGTATGCCTGACAGTTGTATGATAAGCCAAAAAAGAGGGAAAGGGTTGTACCTGCTTCTCTCTACACATTTGCCTTTGTCTTTGAAAGACAGAAGAGGGAATCTGATTCGCAGTACATTTGCACCTCTTAGTTAAACGAAATTCATTTGTATTCTGGATCTGAAAAACTTGCATTGTTGCCAGAGTCATATTCTCTTATAAAACATATGAAGTAGAGCTTTCCTCAGGCCAGATTCTCTATTGATTCTAACAGTGAGTGTATCTCATGTCTGCTATAGCTCTAGATACGCACATATTCTGCACTTAGTCTTATCCTGACAGAGAGTACCTAACAAAAATGCATTCACTGTATTACGCCAGTCCAGTTTTTAGCAAAGCAGGTGGTTCTTATGCGATACGGGTCCGGATATAATTTTTTTACGGCGTGCATTTTACGAGATTACCATGCTAATTTGACAGAATAATTTTGAACCCCCTTTTGTAAACCACAGGGGATCAAGGACTCCATTCTGGGGATTGGAACAATCTCCAAACTGGACGCCCGTATTCAGCAAAAACGGGAAGAGCAGAGGAGGAGAAGAGCCAGTGGTGCCCTGGCACAGAGGCGGGCACAGAGTGAGGAGCGTAAACAGGAGAGGTGGGCATTGTACTCATGATATGTGTCACTCTCCAGTATCGTAATCCCCTCTTTAATAACCGTTTTTAACAATCAGTTTTTAGAGGGTGTTTTGAAAGCATAATCAGGTGGAACCAAAGAAAACCCATGATCAGCAAAATCCCCTGTAGTATGCCAGAATGTTAAAATTCTTTGATACAAGAAACACTTTGGACATTTCTCTTTCTGTTTTCCTCTTCAGTGAGCCCAAAGTTGTAAGCAGAATTTTTCAGTGCTGTGCCTGGAATGGAGGAGTATTTTGGGTATGTGCTTTCTTGACAAAACTGTGCTGATGTACTTCCTAATGTTCTGTTTTTGGCTCTTAAAAATGTTATTTACAAGAATGGTGTTCAATCTTAACCTGTGTGTTATAATTGAATATTACTGTCAACATATGAATCTGAAAATATTTTCTCCTTCACAGCTCAGTTTGTTCCTTTTCCACCGGGTGTTTATTCCCCTGCTTCAGGCTCTCACAGCAAAAATCATTGGTATGTAAATATCTCCGGGACACAGAGGTCATTTTTGCTGGAAGTTTCTTTTGCTATTGTTGCGATGAACCATTATTGCATTCACATTTATCAAACCTTCTTCTTTTTTTCCCCCTTAGGCGATCCGTCACTGCATGGCAATGTGTGGTCATGGTTGGAGTTCATCTTGACCTCTGTATTCAGTGCTCTCTGGGTGCTCCCACTGTTTGTGCTCAGCAAGATAGTCAATGCTATTTGGTTTCAGGTGAGCCTGTCCCCAGTGCTGTCTAGGGTATTACTGTTTGATTGATGATCCTCTCTGTGGATTCATGCCTGACTGTCAGTTCTGACTGTCGTTTAATCTTCCTAAGCCAATCGTGGACCGGATTCAGAAAAAAAAAAATCAGACAGAGTCACAGACTAATTGTATTCTCATTCGGTTTAGTTAAAAATCCAAACGCATCAAATGTCAAAGACTAGGAATCACATTCTCTCTCCATATAATTGTATTTATTAGCGTTATGAAAGGCAAAAACTGATCATAGATCAGCGTCCTTGAGAATTATACCACATACAAACCCAGAAGTAGTCTTTATGTTTGAAAGGAGCTCCATGCGTAATAACTTGAACAAACTCAAATGTAGACTCTGGAATGAAGGCCCACCAGATGTTTCACTGTCTCTCGGTTTTTCTGTGGTAGGACATCGCTGATCTGGCTTTCGAAGTGTCTGGACGTAAAGCTCAGCCATTTCCAAGTGTCAGCAAGATCATAGCAGACATGCTCTTCAACCTCCTCCTGCAGGCCCTGTTCCTCATTCAGGTAATCTTCCGTTCATTCAGTTGTTCATTCCATGAAAATAGGGCTTCAACTCACAACAGCCCACACCGGGGGGCCTGTACTACGAAGCGAGTTGAAGGTAACTTCTGGTTAAGTGAACTCAGAGGAAGTAGTAAACCTCCTAATAGAAGAGTCCTATGGCTTCATTCTCCTAGCAAAACAAAGCCACAGAGCTCTTCTATTGGGAGGTTTACTACTTACACTGAGTTAACTTAACCAGAAGTTACCGGGATAAGCCAGTGATCTTGCATCGTAGTACAGCCCTGTGCTCAGCTGCTGCGTGTTTTGTTGTCAGTATATGAAGTGCTATATAGTAACTCGCTGTTTGACATGCTGCTACAACCACATGCAAATCCAGTAACGTGGCCATTTACAGCTGTTTTTCATGATGTGTTTGTTTATCACCAACCATGTTTGACATACTGTATAAATATACGAGGTGTAGCTATTAAATAATGAGACTAATGCTGTAATTCAGTTTTAATGATAACAGTTTAATGACAGTAATAATGACTGGTTAATAACCAGTCTTTTTATGGATGGAGACTGTTTCAGCAATCATTCTCATGCTGAGGCGTTGATCATTTTGGACGATTTGTTCATTTCGAATGCTGGTTCTTGACGGGTATGGGCGTCCACAGCGTTCGTCATCTTCGACATCCTCTCGACCCTCGCAAACTCTCTTGTGCCACTCGAACACACGTGCACGTGACACGCATTCCTCCCCATAAACTTCAGTTAGCAATAGCATACGAAAAGATTCGGTCGCCGTTTTGTTCAGTTTCCCCAGAGATTTCAAACTGATGCATTGCTCGATTTTGGAACTTACCATTTTTATGACACGTCAGAGGAAACACGTCTACTTCAAGCAATGCTTTCAAGGGTTGTTTATGTTTATTCAGGGGTCAATGTACACCATGTGGTTTGCACACGCGCGCTCTGGTTCGACTTGCAGCCCTGTCTCGTTATTTAATAACCACAACTTGAATGCAAACAGTGTCAGTCAGTGGAATATTGTTCTCTTCCTTTTAGGGAATGATTGTCAGTCTCTTCCCAATTGATGCCATTGGTCAGATGGTCAGCCTGCTGCACATGTCTCTTCTCTATTCCCTCTATTGTTTTGAATATCGCTGGTTCAACCATGGTAAGCCAGAGGTGTTTTAAAATTAGTATTCACTTTGTTTGGTACTCGCCATGTTTACTGTGTGCCCTTTTCTAAGCTTTTGTAAACATTCTTTTTTTCAAAATGTTACCTGTCACCAGTAACTGAAAGAATAGCGTAAAATGGCATGTGGTGTGATTAAATGTTTTTTACATGTTCAGTCCTGGTGGACTGTTTTTATGCTTGATGCAACAACACTTTTGTACAGTAGTGAGTAAAGCATTGTTTTTAATTTGTGCGACTGACTCGTTGATGCATTTTCTGGTGCATTTTTGCTAAAGGGATTGAAATGCACCAGAGGTTGTCCAACATTGAGAGGAACTGGCCCTACTACTTTGGCTTTGGTCTGCCCATGGCGCTTCTCACTGCTCTGCCATCGTCTTACATTATAAGGTTGGTCTGCTCAACCTGTGATTCTAATTACCTGAAAATAAAAGGGACTCTGTTGAAAATGGTGATGATTTGAGCCCTGTGTATCTGAAATCTCTAAGCAGGTTTGAGTTTGATTTTGGTCCTTTGATTGAGGTTTTTTTTTGACTGGGCTGTTTTTTGAAACATGTCCCTCTGTTAACTGTTTCTCTCATTCTTTCTTCTTTAGTGGCTGTCTGTTCTCCATCCTTTTCCCACTCTTCATCATCAGTGCTAATGAAGCCAAGACCCCAGTGAAACTATAGTGAGTGACCCCTCACTCTCTCTCTCTCTTTCTCTCTCTTTCTCTTTCTCTCTCTCGCTCTCTCTCTTTCATCATGCCGATTCTTTTACACATAACATCTTCAAACGTATCTCTCACCGTCTTGTCGTTTTGTGTCTTTTTAACAGCCACTTTCAGCTGCGCCTCTTCTCCCTTGTTGTGCTCATCAGTAACAAGCTGTTTCATAAGACAGTCCACCTGCAAAGTTCTCTCACATCTTCCACCTCTACCGAGAGGCTGCCCTCTCCTCACGTCTCGCCTACCCGCCAGCGACCTTTGCCCTCCCAGTGAACACAGCAGAGTTTCAAAAGCGCATCCGAGATTGGAGACCTCTGTTCCAATGCATTCGGATGCAGAGCGTGAATGCGGGATCTTTCTGAGCTGGAGAGGTTGTTTGGAAATTGATTTTTTTTTTTTTTTGTCCTTTCTATGTAATTTGTCAGCCCATTCAGTGTCCTTGTGGAGGATCAATCTGGTTTGTTTTTAATGTGAATGACTCACAAATTGGCATTTGACTGCCCTGTGCCTCAGTGAAAAAAAAAAAAAAAAACACACACACACAGAAACACGTAAGGTGATATATTTGGCTCTTTTGTGTGGTTTTGTTATCTGTTTTGTACTTGTCACGTGCCATTTGAATGATTTAAGCATTTTCGAATACACAACCCACATGTTCGCGTACACATATAATTTCTCTTACCCAAGTCTACACGTTTACCACCGTTCCTCTTTTTAACAGTTTAATCGCCTTACCTTACGATTTTACGGTAATTCTTTTTTTTTTTTTTATCTGGTGTTGGAGAAAGGGGCATCAGAAGCGACTATGTCTTTTTAAATCTATGTACAGTACGTTGTCCTGGTGACACAGATGGTAGTGGCTTACTGGCTGTTTAATTTGTGTGGTAAATCATTGGAGCCAAGTAACAAAATTCCTGTCATGGTCTTGAACAGAAGCAGGTACAGGACTAATGTCATGCTGGTATCCCAAGCCAGAGAAGCAGAATACACAGCAGTGATGTTTTCCTGTGATGCACTGGATGTTTCTTAAAAAAAACAAAACAAAAAACAAATAAGCTGTTTTTTAAAATTAGGTTGTCACTTCATACAGATGGCATCTGCTTTTACTGATGAAATTCCATAAAAAACAAAAAAACAAAAGGGATATGTTTTGACAGTGACTGCTTTCTAGGGAATATCATTGTAACGTTTAAGCAAGGGAGCTGGTTTTAACCCCCTGCTTGATCCATTTCAACCTTTGTTCTGCGGTTTGATGTCAAGTGAAACAAACCAACAATTTTTTTTTTTTTTTTGAAGGTATGCACAAGTTAAGCTTTAGGATTCTGCTGCTGGGACAGATGACACTGCCAAACTGCTAAACGCATTCAGTTTAACTCATTTAGATCAAGCCAGTACCAAGTTCTGGTGAGCAGTGGTGTGTCTAAGTCTGAGTTTTATAGATAGAAACAAATGGGGGGGTAGTCTTTATCTCCCGCTTTTGGAAATCCTCTGTCTCTGTTGCTAAAATACAAAATCTCAAAGGGGTTTTGAATGTCCTACCTGAAGCACATGCTGAGTCACCAGTCTCATTGTCGGTGTATCTGATGGGAAGAGAAGGTGTGAGTTTTTTCCGAAATGGTCTATAATTACTGATTATTGTAAGAAGTGCATAGTGTTACGTATGCAGATTGATCTTTGTGAGTGAAGTTTTGTAAAAGTATTACACATTATTTCAATAAAATTTGTCTGTATGCACTATTTTTCATGAGTGTTTTATTTGTGTGTGTGTGAGTGTGAAGATTACACACGAATGCACACAGAGCTTCTTTCTCTTATTTTTTTTTCTTTCTATGAAAATCTATGAAATAATCTTTGTATAGTTAAATCAAAACCGTACACAGTTGATGAGATTGATCGATGTGATCAGAGCAGAATTTTAACAGCTGCAGATGTCCGAAAGCAAGGACAGAAACTCTGAACTTTGCTACAGGAATTGAATCAAAGCAGATATCAACTCGATCTTCATCTCATTCAGTTTCCTCACTGGCTCCACAGTTAAAACAATCAATTGGAAAATCTTGCATGGAGGTCCTTTCTTTGCAGGAGGTTGCTCATGGTAACATTTGTGATGAAACAGGTGGCCTGTTCTCGTCCTACCATCTTTTTATGCTCAAATGACCCTTTTCTGCATGGAAATCTGTGTTCATGGTTGGAGTTTATGCTGTTCATGTGTGCTCAGTAAAAAATTTGTGCTATTTGGTTTCAGGCAAGCCTGTCCAACCTGATGTCTGTGATTTGTTGTTGACTGATAACTGTCTCTTTTTCTCTAGAGTTACGCTCATTTGGTTGTTACTTCATTCTCCAAAACAAGTCATGCTCTGGAATCTAAACAATAGGCCAATGAAGAGAAGTCTCACAATAAATATACTCTTGATGTAATTTATTCTGGCAGTCAAATGCATCACATTACTGACTAAGAGTACAGATCTAGGACGACTCTAAGTCTTTAACCGTCTTAATAACCGTCCTAACACAGTGACACATGTGAGACCAGAGCTAGTCTACTTATTTAAAAGAGAAATACTTCGCTCTCGGAAATAGAATAGTCAATGTGGACCACTATCGACAGTAGTCTTCTCATCATAATTCTATGACTCTTGCCGAACCATGCCTGGCTAAGGACACGTCACTTCTGAAGCGTCAAGAGGAACTTGACAGACTGGTTCATGGTTTGAGTGACGGGTGTAAAACGAATCAGGGAATACGCTTTGAGGTTGACATCACTTCGTAGCCAATAAGCAGAAGCTCTACGTGTCTGGGCGGGTTGTGATGCATAGAGGGTTGTGTGTGGGAAAGTGAGTGTGTGTAACAGGAGCCGAGTGGTTGAACTGCCGATGAAATAAACTGGTAAATACCACGATTTCTCTTAGAATTGCTTTTAGATAGTTCTGAATATTCAGTTCTTTAAACTGAGGTCATTTGGTCGCACATATTTTTTAAAGCAACCTAAAACCTGTGGAACTGAGACCGAGCTAGCTAGTTAGCACTATAGGAAAATGTTCATTTATGGCTTAGACTATTTCAGTAACGTGAAATGGCATGCATTCAGGAAATGAATGGAATATTATGCACAATAGAGAACTTTATAAAAGCGGCCAGCAAGTATAATTATGTCCGCACATTTTGCCCGCGAGCTAATGAAAAGAGCACGGATGTGTCAATGCAAGATATCCTTATCCAGATTTCTTAGCCAACGTAGCTAACCCGGTAGTGCATTGGAATTTTATTGCAACTTGACATAGTCGAATATAGCAGTGTCCTATAGTTCCTTACCTATCTACAACGTCAGTGACCTGGAAAAATATCTATTTCATGTTTGTATTCCAAGTCTGTCAACATTTCAGCTGCCGCGCCTTACAATACTGACGTAAAGTTCTATAGGTTTTTTTTTCCCCTTTGTCGGAGTAAACGCTGTCGTGGACATAATGGGTGTGCATGAGTACCCGAACTTTTACAGAGATCAGCTCTGTTTCCTCTGTGTTTCCGAATAAATATAAGCTATCTGTGCACCCATAGTACCCCGAAATCAATGCACTATATAGATCATTGTCTAAAACCGACAGTTGTTGCTTGTGTCCCGTTCTCCTCAAGGTATTGAGTGTTAGTCCTCCCCGTCGAGCAAAGATGACCAAGCTGGGCTTCCTGCGGCTGTCCTATGAGAAACAGGACACGCTGCTCAAGCTACTCATCCTCTCTATGGCAGCAGTGCTTTGTAAGTTGTTCTACTCCTGCTTTTTACGGTATCCATGACTGATTCCAGATCTTGTTTTCTGTATGGTTGAAATCTGTGTCTGTATGTCCTGGTTTATAGCATTCTCCACAAGGCTCTTCTCTGTTCTGAGATTTGAGAGTGTCATCCATGAATTTGATCCGTAAGTGTCTGCCGCATTAACTGTGTCATTTGATCTTCATTTGGTTATTATGGTGAACATAACTTCATATTTTGTCTAATGTTGTTCCTTCCTACTTGCTCCTTTTCACAGATACTTCAATTACCGAACCACTCGATTCTTGGCAGAGGAGGGCTTTTACAAGTTTCACAACTGGTTTGATGACCGCGCCTGGTACCCCCTTGGGAGGATCATTGGAGGAACAATTTATCCGGGTATAGTGTTATTAAACATCCTGATAGATATTCAGATATTTCCCTGAAGATAGTAGACTTAGATACCAAAATATTCCAGCATTACAGCAGTCCTAAGTTTGAACATTTTTGTTCCACAGAAAATGCAGCTTTGTCTATGTAAAGACAGGTGTAATTTATACATACATTTGGAACACATAACTTAATAGAACCCAAAATTTGACCAGGAAAACTTAATCATAACTCTGATATTTCCAGGCTTTGAAACGGTTAGTGTAAGAGACTGTTCTAAGAGACCACTCAAGTTCTTGTGTGGGTCTGTTTTTTTTTCTTTGTTTTCCCTCCTGCAGGTTTGATGATCACTTCAGCGGCTTTGTATCACGTGTTGCACTTTTTCCATATCACCATTGACATTCGTAACGTCTGCGTCTTCCTGGCTCCCCTTTTCTCCTCCTTCACTGCCATCGTCACCTATCACTTAACCAAGGAGCTCAAGGTTAGATCGGTCTCCGTTTCGGCACCTCCCTCTGTATCTACTGACCACCTCTGAGTCTTTTTTTAAATAGCTGATTTAAAAACAAATTTCATACACCGTTACATTTAATGACTGTGGAAGCACAATCGGATGGTATTCTAACACGCGCTGTCTGACTATGTCTTCTGTATGCTAATGACTCTTTTAGGATGCTGGCGCTGGACTTCTGGCTGCTGCTATGATTGCAGTCGTCCCCGGATACATCTCGCGTTCCGTCGCCGGCTCGTATGATAATGAAGGTATACCTGTCATTCATTTATGCATTAAAGTTTCAAGTCTGAGAATCTGAGAAACACTCACTGTGGAATGATTAATAGATTGTCATTACTTTTTTTTTTTTTTTAATAAAAACAATGCACAGGTATTGCCATATTTTGCATGCTGCTGACGTATTACATGTGGATCAAGGCGGTGAAGACTGGCTCTATTTACTGGTCATCCATGTGTGCATTGGCTTACTTTTACATGGTGAGTGTGACCGACTGGTGAATAGAAACTGAAAAATAGTTACACTATGAGAGCTTTCTCGCGTTATGGATTCACATCTTAGAGAAAATGGCTCTCAGCAATAAACAGCCCTGTGGGCGTAAGCTGTTGCCTTCAGACCTGTGGTGCTCAATGTACGATTGTATTTTCAGGTCTCCTCCTGGGGTGGTTACGTGTTCCTGATTAACCTCATCCCACTTCATGTTCTGGTGCTAATGCTCACCGGCCGTTTCTCCCATCGCATCTATGTGGCTTACTGCACGGTCTATTGCTTGGGCACCATCCTGTCCATGCAGATCTCCTTTGTAGGATTCCAGGTAAATGTATCTCCTTTTGGTATTGCGAATGATATGCTCTTAGATTTTCGGACCAAAGTGACACGGTCGCGCTGTCTCTTTCAGAGGTAAAGAAACTGTGGCATTAAGTAGGACGCGTAAGAGGAAGCAATGCTGGGGCTCGTTAGTCGTGACGACGCTTTTCTTTGGCACTCCTTAGCCAGTCACTTCATAATTGTGATCTTTTTTTGCTGGTGGAGATTTTGTCTTTATGACACAAAGTCTCATTGTGTGACTGCTGTTTGAAGAAGGTGGCTAATGAACTCTTACCTCTTTCTGCCTGACAGCCCGTGCAGTCCTCAGAGCACATGGCGGCTTTCGGAGTCTTCGGCTTGTGCCAGATCCACGCCTTTGTTGACTATCTACGGAGCAAGCTCAACGCCCAGCAGTTTGAGATTCTGTTTAAGAGCGTTATTTCCTTGGTTGGATTTGCTCTGCTCTCCGTCGGTGCAGTGCTCATGCTCACAGGTAGGAGGCGTATTTTTCCTTACCCATGTCTGTTCACATCCCACTCAAATACCACTAAATACCACTAAATTTGTCTTGTTCCAGTACATTCCAGTAGGGAATGAGTGTAAAGTTTGCAAAAAGCTCCTTAGTATAGCATCTTATTACATTTTAATTACATCTGATTACATGCTGAGTACATTATTTTCTTTGTGTCTTTGTGTATGTGTCTATCTATGTATCTTAAATCTATTTACAGTGTACATCTGTTTCTTCTTAAACCCACTCTGTATTCTTTGCTGTATTTAAGGCAAAATCTCTCCATGGACTGGTCGTTTCTACTCCCTGCTGGATCCGTCTTATGCCAAAAACAACATCCCGATCATTGCCTCTGTCTCTGAGCACCAGCCCACCACCTGGTCCTCTTACTACTTTGACCTACAACTGCTGGTCTTCATGTTTCCAGGTAAAGATCATTCTTCTCCACTACCAGCATTGATATTAGGGAAATTTTACACAGTTTAACTTTAACATTTTGTTTTGAACAGTTGGTCTCTATTACTGCTTCAACAATCTATCTGATGCAAGGATTTTCATCATCATGTATGGAGTTACCAGCATGTACTTTTCAGCTGTGATGGTAGGAGCCTTCAAATATACCAAATAAGCCCTGTAGTTTGGAAATTCACCACATTTTTGGTTATATCCGTCAAAATATGTTGATTTCTTAGATGCGTTATTCCAAAACTTTCTGTGATTTTTAGTGTGTTAAAACATATCCAAAAAAATCCAAATGTGCCTCTTAAAAAATGAGTCTAAGGCTGCAGCTCACCTGCTTTCACTGGGGGCTTTTTCGTTCCTTTTCATTTTTGTGGTATTAAATATTGTATCTAAGCCAGTGAAGGTTTTTTTTTCTGAAGCTGTTAAGTGTTGTTTTGTCTTCAGGTGCGTCTCATGCTGGTTCTGGCCCCAGTCATGTGCATCCTTTCTGGAATCGGTGTGTCTCAGGTACTCACCACCTACATGAAAAACCTGGACGTCAGCAGGCCAGACAAGAAGTCAAAGAAGCAACAAGACTCCACCTACCCTATCAAGAATGAGGTTAGATGGATTCTCTAAACGGAACATCTTTTTTTTTTTTCACAAGACGTTTATAGATCCTCTTCTGTTTGACAAATGATGAACATTGACCAATCAACAGCAGTTATGTTTTAATCCAGTTATAATGGTTTTTTATATTTTTTTTTAGATGTAAGATAGGAGAAGTATGTTGTTTTGAGCTGAACTGTGACAGCTCCTCTGTGTATCTGTAGGTTGCTAGTGGCATGATCTTGGTCATGGCCTTCTTCCTGATCACATACACGTTCCACTCCACCTGGGTGACCAGCGAGGCTTACTCCTCCCCCTCCATCGTGCTCTCTGCCAGAGGAGGAGACGGCAGCCGCATCATCTTCGACGATTTCAGGGAGGCTTACTACTGGCTAAGACACAACACTCCAGAGGTCAGTCTCCAATCTGGGTCTTACTGAGTGAATCAAAGGTTTCTTGTTTTTTTTTAAGCAATTTCCGGTTTGCTGATACATCGTACTCACCCTGTCATTCATATGTTATGTCCTGTTTTTTTTTTGTTTTTTTTAAATGTGTGTTTGACAGGATGCTAAGGTTATGTCATGGTGGGATTACGGCTATCAGATAACAGCCATGGCGAATCGAACGATTCTGGTCGACAACAACACGTGGAACAATACACACATTTCAAGAGTAGGCCAGGTGAGTGCAGCTGTGTTTGTTTATTTATTTATTCATTCATTCATTGTCTCACTGCCCTGTTACAGAAGCCATTCATTCACGACTTTCCTGTGCTCTTTTAGGCCATGGCGTCCACTGAAGAGAAAGCCTATGAGATCATGCGGGAGTTGGATGTCAGCTATGTCTTGGTGATCTTTGGCGGACTCACCGGATACTCATCTGATGGTACGTTCAGCGTCCCACAAGAGCCTCATAACACTGATTACCTCAGACAGGGTTAAGCCAAGCTCTGAACCAGGCTGCATTCTGAATGAATGGACCATTTTAGCATGGAGAAGTTAACTGCGGATGGACTTTCTATTAATGCCAATAATCCTCTGTTTGCACAGACATAAACAAATTCCTGTGGATGGTGCGTATTGGCGGAAGCACAGATACCGGGAGGCACATCAAGGAGCATGACTACTACACTCCTACTGGAGAGTTTCGTGTTGACAGGGAGGGATCTCCTGTGTTGCTTAATTGCCTCATGTATAAGATGTGTTACTACCGCTTTGGCCAGGTTTACACTGAGGCCAGTGAGTATCTCCTCTTCTTTGATTCTCATAGAACCTCTAATCGTTACGGCACTGTGTTAGTTTGATCAGGAGACACTTGAATGAACCTTGAACTTGAATGACACGGTGAATAATGTTGGAGTTGATTTGATGATTTGAGTCGGGATAAACCCACAGAAAACTGAACAATGATTTTGGTCCCCCCCCCCCCCCAGAACGCCCCCCTGGTTATGACAGGGTGCGCAATGCCGAGATTGGTAACAAGGATTTTGAGTTGGATGTGCTGGAGGAGGCCTACACAACAGAGCACTGGCTGGTCAGGATATACAAGGTAAAAAAAAAAAAAAAAAAAGAACTCACATTTTAATTCTCCTGTTTTTGGAGCAATATAATGTCATTTTAATGCAATGTAATTTACCCATTTTGAAGTAACATAATGTAGATGTAATATGTCTGTGTTAAACGATTTATACGCCGCAAATCCTCATTAATATTTCTCCTGTGTCAGGCTCCTTCAGTTTAACTTACTCTTCCGTTCCACAGGTGAAAGATCTTGACAACCGAGGCCTCTCTCGAACGTAAAGAGGAAGCTGAAGACACCGAACATTCACACACCCTTTTAACACGCAGCACTGAATGCCTTCCCCCCCAAGATCAGATAATGAGTGTGAATAATTTTTATACTTGCGTTGTAATGGCAGAAAGAGATTTTTGTTTCATACTTTTTTTTTTTTTTTTTTTTTCAGTTTGATTTACAAATGTGAGATTTCATCTGGAATGGAAGGACAGGGTGTTAAATACGTCCAGGCTCCAGTAAATAAGTAATTTCTGCTAGCAGTGGCCGGCCAATTCATTTGTCTGTGAGCTGTAAAATAAATGGAGTGAATGGGATTAAAGTGATGGCTTATGTGTTTATTTAGTTATTTTTGTTGAGAGCGTTAACATAACTGTGAAAGAGGGTTCGTTAGCTCCTTTACCATTGTCCAGAACTTTCTTTCTTTCTCTCTTTTTTTAATTTACACATATCACAGGTAATATTCATATGTCTATAGGCTCAGTGATTTATCGTTAGAACTTTTTGACTACCTAATTGTATAATTCAGTGTAATTATATATTGCAGAGAGGGTTCAGGTTTGAGTAGAATGCCTCTAGGAGGTGCTGGAGTGATTAACATGCAAGCATGGAGCATAAATGATGTGGAAGGTACTACTGTAGATGGTAGTACACAGTGGATATGGCACGCACACGTACGTAGTCCTTGTTCATTTGCTTCCATTTACATTAAGTTTATACATCTCCTAAATCTGCAGTTTGTAGACATTCAAAGAGCTAATGTTTCTTTGTGCTCTAAAAAAGTATACTCATTCAAAAACTGTGTTCGGACTCAAGGTAGAGTAATTGACCCAGGCTGCACGGTACAATTTACTGTTTGATGTTGTGGAGTGTATGTACTATATAGTAACTTTGTGCAGCCATGTGGCAATAGGTTTTCAAACCCGTTAATGGTTATCTGGAGTACCCAGAGTGCCAAATAAAAGGTTAAGTTAGCAAGTTTCAAATATGTAAAGAATGAATAAATACGTTAATAAGTAGACATTTGCCAATAAAACAAAAATTTTGATACTTACGCCTATAGGTATATAGGTTAGTCATTATTTATTCATTTAAATTTATTCTCCGCTTCTCCTTATGTGTATCACATAGAAAAGGTGGCAAGTGGGCAGAACTCCTAGTAGGCTATACAAAAGTAAAAGAATGAAAGAATAACAACCAATAGGAGCCGGCGCTGAGAAGCATGTGATCAAACCCGGAAGAGTCCAGTGAACATATGGAAGTTATGTCTATGAGGCGGTAAGGACGTAACCGAGAACACGACCGTGCCGCGGAATGACAACACGCGTACATTTTTATTTTTAAACTTAATATATCATTTAATAAGAGCGGACCTGGAGAGAAAGCGCAGCAGTAAGCTTGTAGAGGCTGTAGTGAAGGTTTCTTGGTTTCACGCACTTCACGGCGCCATGCAGTCGCTATTCTGACTTAGCTATTTTAATTACCTTCTGGAACTGGGGCTGTCCTCTCGTGTCCTCTCGTGTCCCCACAATCGCATTGGTTTCTCTGTGCAGCAGTCTCTACTGTACTGGGCGATGGCTGCTCGGCAGAAGTTACTATCCACAGTCTCTGCATGCAGAGCACTTAATATACCATCACGAAGAGTGTGTCACGGCTGCATCAACACACACGCTTTGAGGAGTTTCACCACCAGTAAATCTGCACGGCATGATTTCTTCAAAGGTAACTAAATACTAATACTTCATCCTGTGCGCAAATTAGATCAAGCCTCATTTTTAGACTTAATCTAAATAACTTCCACGTTTAAACAAATGGGATATGATTATAGTTGATCTGTCTTAATTTGAGGGTCCAGATTATTTTTGGATCTTTCCATTTATTTAGTCCCACAGATTATTTAGTCTTCCAGATTATCTTGTCTCACTTAAAAGAGATTAAAATATTAAGATTGAATTTTCTCATAAATAAATGAAGAAGAGAGTAAATCAGTATGCCTGAAAGTATTCTATTCTACATATAATAAAATTCTATTTTGAGATTTATTTAGTTATTGATTAGTTCGTTTGTGTATTTTAACTTATTTTATTGATCTACTGACTAACTGACATTTTGAATCGACCATAATATTTAGACTTTAACAAAGTCTAAAGAGTCTACGAGTCTTTGGGAACTTAATCATTTTTTCACAAAGACGGTCTCTGTCAACTCTGGAAACTTCTGTAACAGCTGAGAGGGTTGACCATTTAGCTTTTTCCTCAGTGTTTCCTTTTACCCCTTTTCTTTAAACAGATCTGGAGTCTCAGATTAAAGTGTTCAGAGAAAAAGCAGCAGCTGCCATGCCGGGGAGTGACTGGAACCCCATAGACCTGACGCCTGGCCTGCCTCCAGAGAGAGCTGACATTGTGATCGTTGGAGGGGGCGTCGTCGGCTGGTCCATTGCTTATTGGTTGAAGAGGAAGGAGAGAATGCGGGATGCTGTTAGAGTACTAGTGGTAGAGAAGGACCCCACTGTAAGTTTTCCTTGTTCTTCCCTGGTTGCATCGTTTTTGATGAACAGAGAGAGGATATCTGCAACCCACGGCCTGATGAGTGGAGCTCAGCAACAGTTTTTACAGCTTTGTGAGAAATACATAGAGGGGGAATGTTGTGATCCATTAAGAAGATGGCTGACACAGCTATAGTGTGCACTACTTTCTCAAGCAGTTTTTATGACCTGTATAAACACCGTTTTAGTCTTATAGAATGTTACAGAGAATCAACCACTTTGATGTCTGTGGGTGATGTATGGTTTCTGTAGCATTAAATCCATCATTAATTATTCACCTCAATGCATAAGTACAGTGTATTCTGAACTGCGTCCATCTCCCTGTAACTTTTTAGCCAGTGCTATGGGTTAAAGATTATTGGTTCTACTTGGATTATTCCATTCCAGACAGTCACGTCACAGATTGTTCTCAAATGATTTGTATAGTTAGCCTTAGATAAGATAAGCATTCCTGTAACAGAAACTAATTAAGAATATAATCTTGTGAAATGCAAAGCCGATTACTTGCATCCAAAATGGACACTTTAGTTACATAGGCGTCGCAACATATCTAGTAAAAGTTATTTCCACAAATAGAGTTTGTTCCAAACTCATTACTGACAATGACTAAGATGTGAGGAATTCCAATAAATAGTCAAAATCTGTCCATGCACAAGGACATCTACAAGTCATACAAAGTAGCTGAGCTTCACCAAATGAACAGACCCAGCAACTGAAATTGAGATCTGCTGCTTTAGGCTTCAGAAGAAATTACAGCTTAAATGTGGTTATAGTACATGGCTGAATGTACTTCACATGTACTTTTATCTGTGAGCTTTCACTTTAATTAAAGAATGTGCAGAAAGTCATTTACGTTAATGTAAATCTCTTTTTTTGTTGTTGTTGTTTTTCATAGTACTCTCAGGCTTCCACTGTGCTATCTGCTGGAGGTATTCGCCAACAGTTCTCCCTGCAGGAAAACATTCTGCTGTCAATGGCCTCTGCTGACTTCATGAGGAACATTAATGTAATAACAAAAGATTACTTTTTTTTTAGTATGTCAGGACCGCGAGTGCTATACTTTATTAGGTGATGTTTGGAAAAGATATTGCATTAGAGCTGTAAAACTGTTCATGAATCTAATTGAGGTTACTGACGTCAGTTTCTGCAAACAGACTTGTATGTATGTATGCTTGTGTGGTTATATAGTTATATGACCACATAAGCGTGTTTATATACTTATGTTTTGTAGGTTATATGGTGGTGAATGTAGGCTTATGTAGGACTCTTCCAAGTCAGTGTTATAGCTGCTGTCTCCTATCAATGAAAGATACATTTGCATTCTCTGTGTTCAGTACATTTGTGTACTATGTCTGATAAAAGTACAATGTCAAGTCCTTGAAGATATAGACTTCACGTGAATGATTAAGCTGCTTTTGCACAACAATATGTTAACATTTTCATCTTTTCAAAATGGAAACAAACAAACACAAAAACAGAAAACAGTTGTACTGAGTTGAATTTCCTTCGTTTTGGTTTTTTTTTTGTTGTTGTTTTTTTTTTCAATATCAGGAACATCTTGGGGTGGTTAATGAAGATCCAGTGGACCTGCAGTTCAACCACTCTGGCTACCTTTTCCTCGCAAGTGAGGATGTCGCCCACATTATGGAGGAAAACTATGAGACCCAGAGGCAGGCATTGCAGCTTTTGTTGCTAACATTGATAACTCATTTTTTTCTGTCTCTTTTAACATTTTTTTGATGTCTGACAACAGTCATGAATATGAAGAAGATTGATTTAAACAATTTAACGCTATGCCCTTTGATGTTTCAGGTCTGTAGGAGCAAAAGTCACCCTTTTCTCTCCGTCACAGCTCAAAGAGAGATTCCCGTGGATCAGTACCGATGGTGTGGCATTGGCATCCTATGGTTAGTTTTAAGTCTGGAAATGAAGGATAAGAAAACAGCTAAACGTATAAATGCTAAGAAATCTGTTCTGTTTGAAAACTGATGGTGCTAAAGTGTAACTTAAACAGTGTCAATAAATCACATTATAGTCAAATGAACAATTTCACGCATCACTTACATGAGGTTAATGAAATCTCCCAGAATTCTTTTTGGTCTGTCTTTGCTTAATATATCATATAAATCATGTCACCTGTGGAGTGGAGAAAATAATATGTTTTATTTGATCATATTTAGGGCTTGAGAATGAGGGCTGGTTTGACCCTTGGACTCTGTTGAACGCATTCAGACGGAAGGCCATGTCTATGGGAGTCTATCAGTGCATTGGAGAAGTCACAGGTAAACTATGGTGACTTGCTGAAGATTGTTCTGCTGCTAACATTTGCATTCTGCATCATTTAATTTACTTATCATCTGTTATGAGTAATTTCATATGGACTATTACTAACTTACTTTTGCCTCGATCAAGGTTTCTCCAATCCAGTCTTAGAGGTCAAAGGTCCTGCTGATTTTTGCCCTCACGTCAAAATTAAAGGTTGATTTTTACCTGGAAAACAGGACTGTGCGCTTGTCAGCCAATCAGATACCCAAGTATATGTCAGATATGAACATCAGAGGGGCTGTGACCTCCAGGACTGGATATGATGAAGCCTAATGTAAGTCTTTGAAATGTTAACTGAACTCTTCTGTGTTAGGTTTCAAGTACTCAATGCATTCTGCAAGAACCATGGATGGTGATAAAGTACCTATTAAAAGGATTAACCGTGTTAATGTGAGTATGATTTCTGGATTTATCAGTTTTGGTAATAGAACAAAATAGATTTACAGTCCATATTTGCAAATCAGATTCAAATGGATATGTATCTTTTCATTACCTACATATTTAATCTTTTATTTTGGTTTTTGTTATAGTCATAACAGCTGAATATTCACACAGAGGAACATTTTTAAAAAGGCATGGTATTGCGGTTAAATAGGTACGGATGCCCAACAGCTTGGAGTACCAGCCTGTGGAGTGTGCTTTAGTGGTCAACGCAGCAGGTGCCAACTCTGGAAAAGTGGCTGGCATGATAGGCGTTGGAACCGGCCATAACCAAAGTTTTGCAGATATTCCAGTGCCCGTGGAACCCAGAAAGAGGTATGAAATTACATTGAACACAACATCCATACAGATATTTACTGAATGGATGCTGTGTACTCAATCTGATATGTATAAAACACATGAACACAGCGTGTCACGAATGCGTGTGCCTGTAGACGTTTATGCTTAGAGCATTTGTTTGTTTTTGTTTTTTTCCCCTACAGATACATCTATGTGCTGCATTGCCCAGATGGACCTGGATTGGACACGCCTTTTCTCATTGATTATTCAGGAGTTTACTTTAGGCGAGAGGGACTTGGTGGAAACTACATTGCTGGGATGTCCCCTGAGGAGGTAAAGCTATATTTTTTGGCATTGTAGCTCTTCTGCTTTGACAAAAAAACAAAAACCCTGAAAGACTGACCGGGTCTCGCTCTGCGTTTTGTTGACAGGCCGAAGAGCCGGACACCAGCAACCTGGAGGTGGATCACGATTTTTTTCAGGAGAAGGTCTGGCCACTTTTAGCCCATCGTGTTCCTGCCTTTGAGAGTCTTAAAGTGAGTGTAGCAGTTTCCCATTAATGCATTCTGGTTCCTAAGTGGCACTAAACGCGCACGTTTCTGTTCCCTCGAAAATAAAACCGCTCCTCTGTTTTTTTTTTACAGGTTTCAAGCGCATGGGCTGGTTACTATGACTACAACACTTTTGATCAGAATGGCATATTAGGACTACACCCCTTGGTCAGTAACATGTACTTTGCCACGGGTTTCAGCGGGCACGGGCTACAGCAGTCTCCCGCGGTTGGACGTGCCATTGCCGAACTCATTCTGGACGGGGGCTATCAGACTATTGACCTCAGCGCCCTAGACTTTAGGCGCATTTACTGCCAGGAGCCCATGCTGGAGAGGAATATTGTGTGAGGTTGAAAGAAACCCTCAAGGATGGAGTTCTTAAGGACAATAGCAGAGTACGTCATGAGAACTGAGGCTAATCACAGAGAAAACACACCAAAAAGATTTGAATACACTGTGATGAGAACATAAGAGTTATTCATTGGAAGCATAAGAGGGTGGTTGTATAACCCTCAGAGAGGAATCAGCGGGCTTTTGAAGTCACGGCCGTTTTGCATGACAAGTTAAGCTGAAGTATTTTTTTTTTAACTGATAACAATGCTGGTGTTAAAGTGTAATCACAGCTTGCAGAGGAGAGCAAATGTTTTACTTTTCTTAAAGCGTCAGTTTCTATCTCATGCAAATTATTTGCAGTACATTCTTTTCTTTCTTTAGACGTTTAGAGAGAATTTCTCTTAAGTCAAGTCAAGTGTACTTTACTGCCATCCAGTACACAGTGGTATGAAATATCATTTCTCCTGTACCAATGTGCACCATGCAGCAGCAGAGAGAGAGCATACAATAACTACAACTACAACTTTTAGTACAAGTAAGACAGCGACAGTGTAAAGACTGGGCACCACATAGTGTGTGTTACAGATGCAGCAGAACACAATAAAGACAATACAATAACTGCAATACAATAAATGTACAGGACAGAGCAATGCAAGTGCGACAGCTGTTTAGATAAAATACACAAGGTAAAAGTAGATGGGCAGTGAATGGTGGGTAATATACAGGGCAGTATGGACGATGAGTGTAAAATTACATGACAAGAGTGAGGGTCTGCGGAGCTGTGTAGCGCTGCATATACTCGCACATATATCAGGATGAGGGCAGCACAACATCGTAGCATAAGCATAACATCAAAATGTAACATGAGTTTAATATGGTCGTGGAGTGCACATGGTGTAATTACGTGTATATACCATCAGTATCAACGGCTCCTGAGTTGTGAGTGGTGTGAGTCTGGAGAAAAAGAAAAGGAAAGAAAATATTGTTCAAAGTGGCTAGTGCACGTGTGGCGAGGGAGTTGGAGCCTAATTGTTGAGTCAGAAGAGGAGGCGGAGGTCAGCAGGGGTATTGAGGAGTCCGACAGCCCGAGGGAAGGAGCTGGTACATAGTCTGGCAGAACTTGGTCTGGATGTCGCTGTACCTTCTGCCAGGCTGGAGAGGGGCAAAGAGTCCATGAGAAGAGTGGCAAGGGTCCTCCACTAATGCTGGAGGCTTCTGCAAATGCAGCAACTGTACTAAATGCTCTGGATAGAGGAGAGAGACCCCGGTGATGTTTTCAGCTCTCCTCGCTATCTGCTACAGGAATGTTGTGCAATTCCCAAACAAGATAATGATGCGGCTTGTCAGGATGCTGTCCACGGTGCCCTTGTAGAATGTTGTGCAGATGGAAGCAGGCAGGTATAAACGTCCTCAAGGTAGACATTATCTAATCTCACAGATTTGTAACTGTTAAATATGCAGGCTAGTTGGGTACTCTCAATAACAGGTTTAACAGGAATTTGTGGTGATACACAGTGTGCATTCACAGTGACAGAATATAAGCCGAACTGTGTATGTGCTCATGTTTTGCAGTACTCAAATTTTCATTATTTTTTCCATCTTTGCGTAATGAAAGTTGTATTTTACGACGTGCCTAGGAGCTGATTTGTGCTGCAGTAATTCACATAATTAATTATTGATGACTAATTCTATTAAATAACACACTAGATAAGCATCAGTCCCTCAGTGTAATTTAAAATTTATGTGTGTGCAAGGGGTTTCAAATGGAATATTAATGTCACAAATTGTACAGTGGACTCATTGCTCAAGAACGGGGAATGAGGCGATAAGGAATGAATAAGGTTTATGAGAAGTAAATATGTGTCCCGCTGGTATCAGCCAAAAAATAAAGGAGACCCCCGGCATAAAATCTCTTGATAGTTTTTGGGGGATCAATATCCTATCAGAGCAGCTTCAGTACACCTTGGCGTGGGCTCTGCAAGTGTCTGGAAGTCTGTTAAAGGTATTTGATACTATTTAGTTTTTGTTTTGTTTATTTCCCCTTCAAGATAGAGCTGACCTAAACAATGTCCGGGAAAATGCACCCCTATATTTTAACCTAGCTCCCGGAGCTGCAACAGTGGGATACAAGCACTCAGGCCTGTAGAGCTGCAGTGGCCTGTACTGTGTGTGCTCTTGTGTGTCTGCTGAGAAAAGTGAAGGACGTCTCATCTGTAACATTGGCTCAGATTTCGGTTCCAGCATTAGCTAGCATTTCTCATTTCACACCAGTGGGTTGATCCACTGGTCTGTGAAGTTCCTGCCAAGTGCGTCCTAACAGTCACCTTATATATAAAATTACTGTGTTATCTAAGTCTCTCAACATGATGTGATGATAATTACTGTGATAATTATAATACTAAAATGTGAGTTAACCCAGGATCCGTATCTGTATGGAAGCACCTGATTTCAAATATACTTTTTATACCTAGTTTACTCAACTGTTTCCTTTATTTTAGCAGTTACTTGTATTTCATGTTAACTGACCTCTGTAATTGTGGGGGAAAAAAGGTTTTTAATAAACACACTGAACTAAAGAATGAAGTCAAATGTTAGAATGCTGTATCTCAACAAAATCAATTACAAAATTACTATTTCATATTTAGATACTGAGCTCTTCAACTACTGAAAGGGTTATTTTCAGATTAGTTAAAGAAACAGAAAGCTCTCCATTTCACTTTCATTAATTAAAATGAATCCCATTTTATGGTCCAAACAGTCAGAATGCATTTTATTATTTCTTCATTTTCAATTCTACACCATCCAAGAACGTTTTTTTCCTGACTGATTACACCAATCATGAATACAATGCTTGGTTGACACTCGGAGGTATGTTTTCTTAAATCCTTTTTTTTTTAATTACAATAATTTTTTTTTTTACTGGATCTCTAGCCAATTATTTTAACAAGAAACAACTATTACCTATTCTTTAGTATCTGGACAAGAATATTGTATATTACAGTAAAATATGAAATGTCACTCCCAGGCTGACAACTGCACATTTATGCAATTATGCAATGAATATGTCAAGCAAATTTGGATTACTTTAAGTACAGCGGAAAGGTTTGACACTTAGACAGAAAAGCCATAACTCCATCAGGGAGATTATGCCTTACCGCAATAAGTCTGTAAGCTTCCTGAGTTATGAAAGCATGACATTTAAGTATCAGAATCGTGTAAACTCACGTATGTTTGTAATATGTTCTCGGCAGTAAATGTTCAGCAACAAGAGAGCACAGTTGCTACAGTTGTAGCACAGTGCCATAGTAAAACAACATAATAAAACTTTTATTACCTTTGAAAAAACTGAAGAGCAGGCTCTATAGAGTTGAAATATATACAACGATAAAGGTACAAAATAACATAAGATTACAGTTACAGGTCAACATACATGCTTTCGATAGGGATAAGTATAGAATAAAATAAAGTATAAAAACCGTAGATGTAGAAACCATAATAAAAAAGAATAGTACACAGTAGAAAGATTTCCTGAGAATATAGTTGTGAGGTATAGCTCTTGAAACATCTATTTCTTTGTCTTCTTTGTCAGCATATCCAGGACTGATCCTGCTTTGCGTTTCTTACCTAGAAAATGAAGAAAGAACAATAAAATTCAAATTTCACTGACTTCAAATAGTAAGATTTTTGTTATCAAAGGCAATGCCTATTCATTTCACAGGATGAAGCATTTGAAAGAAAAATGACCTTTTTCTTTCTCAGGAGACACAGCAGGATCAGGAGAACGCTTTGCGTAGGCCTCTTTCATCCTCTGAATGTTCTTCTTACTGATAGTTTCATGTTGGACTATAGGGCGGGGGTAGTCTTTTCCCACAATGCATCCTGCTCGTTCCTGAATGCTGCGTGGAGCTTTCCACGGTTCATAAATGTATTCTGCAGGGAATTTCCTCAGGAGCGGTAGGTATTTCCTGAAACACAGTTTCGAGATGTAGCCAATGAGAAGACAGTGAATAGAATAGGTGTGATTGTTCAATGTTATTCTTTGATAAAACTGATGTTATAGAACAAATCATACTTAATGTAGTCCCCATTTTTGTCTGTCTTCTTTCCAAAAGCAACAGGAGAGTAGACTCTGAAGTACTGCTGGAAGAATGCACTTGCAGAAAGCCATTGCCAATTGGCTGCATTCAAAGCCCAATCGGCATCCAACAGCAGCTCCTCAAACACCTATTGAGAACAAACACAGCACTGAATGGTTTACCAATGTGTATTTCTATGCTTTACAGAGCACTGATGACATGTAGCCTGTTATCGGTAGTCGCAAATGGTATACTGGTTAAAATGTGCAAGTGGAGAAGTAAATTTAGCAGCCAGTGGGGGGCTGTTCTGCTAGTTTTCCAGATTACATATATATTACATATATAATTGCATAACACTGTTAAAGGTAGATTAACGCGAGTAACTGTAGAACATATCAGGAGTTGGAACAGACAATGGATATGTGTCATTTGAAACACATACTTTTTTCCCCTCCTCCCAGCTGACCCATAGATCTCCGCGGGTCAGGAAGCAGGCCACAGCATGCCTGGCCAGGTGATGGATCCAGCCCTCCTGTCGGAGCTGGGTCATTATAGCATCAATAAATGGGAATCCCGTGCGAGCCTGGGTACAGAAAGACGTCTCTTGCTTGAGTTTTGGGGTTTTTTTGTGATCTTGTATAACTCTGCTTTGAATCATAAACCAATGAGTAGGACACTAAAAGAAAAAAAAAATCAGCTGACAGTGTATTGGAAAGGCCAGTTGATTCAAACCTACCTCCCTCCATGCGGCTAAATATTCTGGATTGTTATCCCAGTTCACCTGCACACAGACACCGTTGCCTTCCATTTTGTCAAAATTGGGGATTCCCAAGCCTGCAGTGTAAAAGAACTCTCTCCAGAGTAGTTGTCCATGCAAAGACACCGGGGGTTGAGAGTGCTTCTTCTACAAAAGAAACAGAGCCCAGCTTGTCATGTTTGACTGTGCCTTTTTCTTAGACCTCACTGGAAGATATGCTTCAAATGAATAAAGTATGACAAACACCAGGTACTCACTCCTTGATATACATCACTCAGCCCCCACCAGAATGTACGTGCCGACAGGCAGCCAAAACTCAGGTACGGGCTGAGAACAGTGGTGGTGGGAGTCAAAGAATTGGGAGATGTTTGTGGTTTCTCAAAACTGCACACCCAGCCCTGTAACATGTTAATATTCAGACAAACAGCATTGCTACTTTTGTCCACAAAAATGTTTAAGCATGACAATTATGGTTCTAAATGAATCTCCAGCATTGTTTCTTAGTAAACATGTTTGACTCAAGATTCAGAGAAATTCAGCCAGTTTTGCACCATTGCATGCTTTTTACATTCATTGATAAAATATGATCTGTGCATACAAACAAAATTAATTCATTTGGTGATTTCTAAAACACAAAAGTAACACTTTTTCAACAGTCTGGTCTAGGAGGGTTAAGGCTATCACATGAGCTTTGATACTGATAAATTCAGCAACTGAATCTTTTCATACAATTAGCTGCATTATGCTATGAGTGAAGAATACTGACAAAAACAGTTAACATGGCTGTATATGTATTTTAAGCACTCTGCACTGAGCACATCTAGCTACCGTTCTCTCAAGGTGTTTGTCCAATCTGCGTAAAGCTTCTTGCTCTCCTCCAGGGAAATTTTCAGGGCCAGCGAAATCAGCGTCCTGGCAAAGCTCGTCCAGTGTTGGTATCCCGTATTTCTTATCGTCTTTTTCAGAATACGGCGTGTTCACACCTAAAACAGAATCAACACAGTTAATGTTGTTTGGACTTCAGGGCAGTAACACTAACTGTATGCAGGTATTTGCATTTGGTTACTATCAGAGGTTTTGGGTGTGTTACCTTGCATGTCCTGTTGTGTTGGTGGGGGCACTGGTTTTCTGGGTGGACCAATTGCACTGACAATGGTCTGGAAACGTTTGTAAGTCAAAGGAGCTTTCCCCTTGTTTTCATCTATAATCCTGATGAAACAGACCAAAGGAAGTAAGATTCAAATATATTTTTTCAATATTTATAAAAGATTAGCGAGTGTATTATCTTACTAAATGGATAGTCACCTCTCAAGGTTGTACAAAGTATGGGAGACCTCTTTAATGATCTCCACACCATGGTCTTTGGCTAACTTCTGCACTTCCTCATCCCTGCACTGACTGTAGGGCTCTGTATCAATTTCAAAAGTCAGCCGTGTGATTTTCCATTTTTCAAACAGTTTGAGGAAGACTTCCGTGGGCTTCCCACTGACAACAAAGAGCCTGGAGACACAGTGTAAAGAGAGCCGTTCGTTCACTTTGAATGTGACATTTGGAAGGAAAAAGGAAATTTAACAACTTTAGGTCTACCTGGAATTGAGTTTTTTAAGACTGCGATCCAAATCCTTCAGAGCTCCGAGGAGGAATCTCCAGCGGTTGACACCAATATTTGTATTGTTGCTGTACCAAGGGTCCAGAATATACACGGGGTACAATTGTTTGCAATCCCTCAGCGCAGCTATCAGTGCGGGATTGTCGTGCAAGCGAAGTCCTTTACGGAACCAGTGGATGCTACTGTGCGTCATGTCTATAGCTATCTGAAATGCAAATAAGATAAATCATCTGCTTTGTAAATAAGCATGATCTAGTTTGGTAAATCAGCCTACAGAATTCTAGATTCTCTCAATCAGCTAGCAACTGAAAATTAGGGATAAGCATTTAATTCACATTTCTTGGACATGTCCTAAACCTGAACAGTTATTTCTTTACTAAGCAGTAGATAAGGGCTACAACTCACTAGAGAAACAGAGAACAGTATATTTTAGTTAATTTTCGTTTGATCTGTCAAAAAATAGACGTTTAGATTTACTTACGCCGTGAACCGTTTCCAAGAGTAGAGTTACACAAGCATCACACTAAACACTGGTAGGAAAGTGTTTTGTAACGCAGTACTTGATGAGTTACAAAATCTGTGTATTTACTACACGTGCGCTAAACGGGCGTCTACGAAGGACCAATGACTGTTCGGAGGTGGCGCCTGTGATTAAACTAACCAATCAGTGACTGGCTGACTTGCCACTGCAGGGTAGGAGCGGCCCTTTCATGCTGATAACAGAACAGCGTCCCCTACACAACCCCTAATTCCCTTAGTTATGTTAGAAAGGTAGAGATGATCGTGGATCAGTGTAAAAGCGCAACCTCTATAAAATCGGATTTCCGGTCTCTGCTGAAAATCCTATTGTGATTGGACAGAATTGTGAACACACAAAAAATGGCGGAGATCATCGAACAGTCAAAACTTGCGCTAAACCCGACAGATGAGTCTGAGGCAACTGGTCAATCTGCCAAAAGGGTTAAATTGGATTTCTGTAGTGCCCAAGGAGATGGCAGTGGGTCAGCTTTCGTTAGCGTACTATCTGATTTTGAGACAAAGACAGTTTTACGGGACTCTGCACGAGAGAAAAACATTTTCATTCACGGGAAGGTAATTTGTTAGCCACTTCGCGCGCTGTCACACAACTCCTTTCTAAAATCCATATATTTACTGGTATAAATAAATCAAGCAACTGCTTGCAGCCTAAGCTTTCTTATGCCAATGTCATGTCTTATTTGACTCTTGCTGCTAACCGATTCGAGTTGGCTCAGATGTTAGCTTATTAAAGTAGCTAACTAGATGTGTTTCAAGACTACAATGTTTCCCCTGCTCTCTTCTTTGGCAGATAGTTGACCAGGATGCTATAGTCATTTTGGAGAAAACCCCCATCAGACAAGATAATCTCCCGGAAATGTTCCAAGACTCCAGACTGAAGCTCGAGATGAAGAATGACATCTACAGTACCTATCAGCTACAGCCCCCTGCTCATTTGAATGGTAGCTACCTAGGAAAAGAAAATTTTGAATAACACTCCTAGGGAAAGAAAAAACACTCGACTGACTAGATTGATAGACTTATTAAACCGGTGATGCAACTTTATGACAAATATAACGTTTGTCTTATTAAATCTCATTTGTATAATAGAAATCAAGACCACCGTAATATGTCCTGCAACCGAGAAGCACGTTAAGAAGTACTTGCGTCAGGAGACGTTTTTGGTCGAAGAAACAGGGGACGACTATCGTTCCATCACCCTTCCCTACATCAGCAGCCAGAGTTTCAGTGTGCAGGTATGAATATCTTACTTAGTTTTCAATTCTTCTTTTTACCTGTTGAAGCTCCTAATATGTTTTCTGTCTACTGCTCCTCAAGTATTTTCAGTGGATGAATGTGTTCATGATGAATTTGGTTTTGCAAGATAAACCTTAAACATAATTTTTAACCCATAACATATACTGTATGTGTGTAACATGTAGCTGTTTAGAGGTATATTCCTGAATATATCATCCCTTGTTTATACTGCTGTAATAATCTTCCTTTTTTATTCCTCTGGCGTTGTAGTGGGTGTACAACATTTTAGAAAAGAAAGCAGAGGCTGACCGGATCATTTTTGAGGATCCAGATCCAAATACTGGCTTTGTCCTGCTTCCAGACTTTAAGTGGGACCAAAAACAGGTCAGAAAACTCTACTAAAAAAATAGTGTGATGCTGTACCGCCACGACCGAGTTGCTCTCCTTTCAGCTCTGAGTCTCGTGAAGTACGAGCTTGAACCTGACCTCATATGTACTCCGCCATCTCTGACAAAGCACCTGATACATAATGAGAAATCAATTAAAGTATATGGGGTTGATGCCTCCAGCAGGCCAGGACTGCTAGAATACATCAGGAATAGATCAGGTCTCGATAAGCACTTCTCCTTTGGGAAACGTTCAGTAGTCTTTTGTTAAAGCAAAAAAAAAAAGCATATTGTGCTTGTGTTAATCGGATACCCGTTGTTTGCTGTCTTCTGGGTTACGCTTTAGTGGCTTTGTTTATGTGTTTAATGAGTGTGATTGAATTTTTTTTCCTCAGCTGGATGACTTGTATTTGATTGCCATTGTCCATCGGAGAGACATTAAAAGTCTGAGAGACCTCAGATCAGAGCACCTGCCGTTACTCCGAAACATTCGAAAAAAAGGAGAGGTGATGCCATTTTTTTTCTCTTTTTAATATCCATTGATAGATCTTAACCATCATTGGATTATGTTGAAACCACCAAAATTCATCAGCTGGAGGTGATTGTGCTGTAATTGTAAATAAGATCATCAGAAAACTTTTGGGGCCTCTTTTCCAGAGAGGCACAGTATTAATCTGTGCACAGGGCTACATTTTATTTTTTATAAAACGTGATGTAGTTGGGGAATGGGCTCATCCTTTATTTGAGAATCCGAGCCCAAAATCTCAGATGCTCTCCTGGGATCAAAAGAACAAATTCAAAGTCTTAGGTATTCTTATTCAACTGTTTTACTGGCGTTGCAGGCTTTTGGGGAATTGCTGTGTTTGGAGATATGTTCAGTGTTGGGTTGGACTGAAGATGCGGTTGAGTCCATCTCAACTTGCCTGATTTAATATCAGTATAATAATATTTTTGACACAAGAGGGCACTGGTCATATTTGCACTGAATGAACATTGCAGTAAAATGGCTAAAATGTTGAGATGAGTCACAGTAGTTAGAATGATCTTCCTGGAGAATTGAAGATGATTTTTGAATTTCTAGCTAAAATAAATCTTTAATAATATTAATAATAATAATAAAAAATGTTAAAATCATTTAAACACCACAGACCTATTAGACACTCTATGGGTTTCGTAAAGGTGGTTTACATAAAGGAATAGTATAATTTCTGCTGCATGTTCTTGCTTGTGTGCCATACTATACTTGAATAAGAATGTGTTATGCCATGAAACATTAAGGCTGTTTTGCTTGTCAGTGCAGCCTAATCTAACAGCAGTCCATTCATAGCAGTGACTGATTAGTCAGCCTTGACAATTATGTATTTGCATATATCCTATCTAAAAGTTATTGAAGTATCATTGTAACAGTACAGTGATAGTAATTGTACAATTGAATGTTTAGAGAAAAATGGAGATAACCTGTAGTTTATTTTGTTTCTGTCACATCTTTCAAAAAAAAAAAGAAAAAGTCATGAACAATTAAACTGTCAAACATAAAGCAATTTATGTTTGAACACACAATTTAGAATTCATTCTACCCAGCTAGCTTAAGCGTACCTAAAAGCGGCATATTTGTCACGGAAATCAGTTGTATCAGTGTTCTGGAACCCACTGTGCCGTTGTGATTTTTAACCATGCTGATGTTTTTTTTTTTAACAGGAGACCATTCAGAAGCAGTACAGTGTCCGACCGTGCAAGCTGCGAGTCTATTTGCACTACCAGCCGTCCTACTACCATCTTCACGTTCATTTTACCTCTCTGGATTATGAGGCTCCAGGGTGTGGTGTGGAACGGGCTCACCTGCTCTCTGACGTCATTCAAAACCTGGAGGCTGACTCGGAATACTACCACGGCCGCTCCCTGTCATTCCCACTCAGGGCAGATGATAGCCTTCTGCTCCGATTTAGGGAAGCCGGAAGACTTTAACTGTCAAATTATTCAAGCTTTTTTTGAATTTTTTTTTTTCACACTGAATGTTGTTAACGGTTACTGTACTCTCAGTTTGGAAAAACAGCTATGTGATGTAATGGATGTTTTGCTATATTAATAAATGTCATTTCTCTTTCTTATTTATTCTGTGCTTTGTGAGCAAGAACTTCTAAGATTATGTTTTTAATAATTTTAGACTGGTTATGTAATTCTAACTGTTTGAAAGTGTGGATTCATTTTAGGTATTAGCAGATAGCCTTGTCATGGGTATTGTTTATTTATAACTTTTGTTGATAAATTCGTTTTTGATTAATTAATATGAAATAGTTATTGATATTAATTTAGGACACCAGACCGTTTGCATGAATAAATTACATTATTGGAACCGTTTGAAAACATCAGTAATAACTCAGATTTGAACCATTTAAGTCTAGTAGGAAATGTTAGCAGAACTCAAATGTGATGAGAGAAAAAAAAACAGACAGGCAGAAAACACAATACAATTCAATGGCAATGATCAGAGAAAGACAGCAAGAATATGCAGTATGTACATAATACAGGCAAATACAATGCAGATGGATGAATGTGGGAATGAGCATATTCAAGAAAGCAGAGTTAGTCAGACTATCAGACACACTGGAAGTGAAAGAATTATTTATGAGAAGGGAGATGTGATGCAAGTCTCTTGAAAAACCTCTTATATTTGACGGAATTATTTCGTCTCCAGTTGGACAGAATTTATCAGTGGGGCTAGTTTATTAACCTTAACTAATGCTGTGGAGTAAACTGGTAAGGGATTTGATACACTCCGGCGCATGATGGACGGGTCTTTCGCTTAACTGGTCAGGTGAAGTCTGACCGTTACTTGTAGGGCACAGAAATCAACGATGAAGAGAGGATGCCATTTGGTCTGCTACGGTGACTGAAGCCATGGACCTTAGCAGGGCCGTGTTCACACCAAACAGCTTGGGCGGCTTCAGTATAGTCATTGTTTGGTGCCTTAACGGTGGGGGACAAGGTCCAATACTGCATGAAGGATAGAATACGAAAATTCTCTCCGGGCATAGTTCGGAAAATATGTGATATCAGTTTGGCAGGCACAACTGTTCACCGCACAAAGGCATGATTAAACAGCGGGATTACTTATACATGTAAAATACGCGAATGTTCCGAAAGACCTTGAGCAAGAAATCTGGCACTGTTGCTTGGCTGTTAAATTTGAGTTTGGCAAATAAACGTCTTGGCCGCCGTTCATACAGTCATCGTTTTGGATGTGCGACAGTGAGACGTGACACGATTATGGAAAAGTTCATAACACAAGAATTAATAACGTATCATAGATCACATTTCATGAATCTAGTCATGAATTCAGATTTTAAGCGACACCAGGAATAGCATGTCTTCGTCCTGAAGTTATAGCTTGTCTTGGTCTTTAAGTTAAGGACACACCATTAATTCAATAGCCTAATTGAAAGCGGCACTAAACAAAAGAAGCTTCGCATTTCATTTCAATATCCAGGGAGGAAAGTAGCGTTTTTGACGACATTTACATCAAAATTTGAATAAAGCAGAGGTTTTTTTTAATCTCTGTTTGCACTGACCATGCTTCTCATATGACTTTCCAGCATCGGCACCCTATAGGCCAGGCTGTTAATTCTTTTGTATAGGCATAAATTAAACCTAACCGTATAGGCTTTGATCAACCAGGGGTCAGCATGCGGTTAGCCAGCAGCACAGTGGCTTTAAAGACGGTCGTATCTCTGAAGCCCTGAGGCCACCCTGTCGTGAGAAAATTTGTGTGGGGGTCTGGACACTTCAACCTTAAATGTTAAATGGTTCACATACAGGAAACCTCGTGCTTGTCTTCTCGTCATCGGAGGATTTACGGTAAACAAGACCTATTAATTTGTTAAACTGGTCCAGGGGAGTGTATTGTGATGAGACAGAGACCTAGGCCAAAGTCCTGAACACTTTAAACACAGAGAATGTGAAGTAATAATTTCCAATTTAGAGTACACATTACATGACATTTCAAGACATTAGTAAGACCTTTGTTACAAAACTGACCCTTTAAACTGGACATAGTGAGTGCCCCGATTATGTAATAGGCCTATATTCTGAATTACAATGCCCACCATTCATTGAGAATCATACTGTTAAACATACGCAGAAGTCAAATAATCTTATGTTCTTTAAGATTTTTTCCAGCATTACACTTCAAACTGGAGTTTTAATTCACTTCAGTGATTTGAGATAAAACTGATGTTTATTCATTGGGTAATGAAAGCAGTGCAAGTAGGTGCTATGCCACAATAAGAAGGTTTTATAATATCTGAATAAGAGGTGCTCTGCCATCAACCCTCCTAAGGGAATTGATAGTTTAACTTTTAGTCTTTTGTCCTATGTTGTTGTGATGTGAGCAGTGGGTGACCACATGAACAGACTGAAACAGCTTGGAAGAGATGGTCATTCACGTTTTTTCCTACTCATTAATGGGGGGAAAGCACATTTTGAATAACACTAAAAAGTAATGTATTTATTTCTCTGTTGGTATAGTTTAATAAACAGGGATAACAGGTGAGAAAGAGCAAGGATTTATCTTACAAACATACATACATAAGCAGCACGAATCACGGATGCAGTTTGATACGTGTCCACTTTTGGAGGGTACATATATACAGCCTCTTTATACAGTGATAGATTTAGGAGGTAGCAGCTGAATGGTGAATCACCAATGATGCAATCCCCACCAGAGCTGTAAATCATCACATTACAGTGAAAATATCCTGATAATGTCATATGATTGACAGTTAAATATTGTACTCTGAATGCTGTGTGTTACACAAGCTGCTGTTGAATTAGTTCATAATTTTTTTTTACAGTAGTAAAAACAACCAGGATTATTAGAGAATTTCTCTCCATCACCGCATAAAGTACTGGTGCAGGTGTCATGAAACAAATGACCTCTATTCAGAAACCATGAGACCATGGTGATGTACGCATCGGGTTTGTGGCTATATAAAGTTTCTAGAGCACGCTTTTTTATCATTATTTTTTATTATTAAAGGAAACCTAATCATTTAATTCTAATGTTTTATTTCAAACTTCTGTATTCCTTTTACAACCACAGTTGCTGTTCAGGAAATGTCATTTAAAAACACTAATGCAGCACCATTTTTTTTTTAACTATTGCAATAAGATTAGCAGGTAAATAATTAATGGGATATGGCAAATGTGGTGAAATAAAGCCTGGTTACAACCCACACGCATTTTGTGTTTGACAGTCCACAGGGTTTGCTAAATTGATATCCTGTGTTTCATGTTCCAATTTTTACATGTATCATCTTCAGAGCAGTCGTGCATGTTGCAGAGGCTTAACTGATTAGAAGTGAAGCCTTTTTAGAAGTGAAGAGCGTAAAGAAAACACATGAGATGAAATGAGAATAAAAAAAAGTGTGTTCCCAGTATGTGCATTACTCTGAATATTACATAATATTGAGTTCCTTTTACGTGTGTTCCTTTGATTGTATGACGCTGGAACAAAAGTCATCTCTAAATGCTTAAAAATGGGTGACATTTGACATTTTTGCAACTCAGTTGTGCCACATTGTAAAAGCTACATGTTTGTATGATTAATTTATGAAATCAAAGAAAGTTTTGAACAATGTGTCTAAACAAAGAAGAGCAGTTCTGAAAGTTTGTATTAGAGGTAATTCATAAAACTTTAAGGTCACAGTGTTTTTCTCGTCAACCAACATCAAAAGACTTGAGTTGTTCGATGTATGTATTATGCTAAGGACCCTTGTGGTTTGATTTTTCCAGTCTAATTTACATGCAGTTTGTGTCGTTCCTCTCTCCTACTGAGCGCAAGAATTTCATCCTGCTGTATTTTAGTCAATATTTTTAGTTGATAAAAAAAAACAAAAAAAGATCTATACATGGTTAAATTACTGAACTCCACAGAGACAAAAATGTCATTTTAATTGTCTAACAGTCGGTATACATGTATATTTAAAACTATGACTCGGTATCTCTGTATTTTGTCCTGTTATTTTGATGCAAATGCTGAAAAGCCTGGATTTTTAGGGGGAGGGGAGGATCAGGAAAGAAAGGGAAACATGTGATTGAAGGATTTCTTTGTCCAGTGAAATGCAAAGCCTGAGTGTTCTCAGGACTAAAATACAAACAGTGGGGTGCACTGCCGCGAAAGTTGTCCCCTTCTGCTGAGGTACCCTTTTCTCTGTGTGCTTAAGGGGCCAGCTGAACTGTTATTAGGCCCAGTCCGAACATGCTGAGGTCTGTGGTTTTGTTTTAGTTGCTTGCCACCTTGTTGCTGTGCTGTTGATTGGTGAGATGAGATTGAGAAGCGTGTTAATAACCTATCACTCTTGTTGGAAGCAGTGTAAACTTTGGCATGTGCCTGGGATTAAGGCATTTCATTGAGGATTATGTTTCAGCACCAACTCAGTGGCAACATGCTTGAAAGAAAACTGTAAGATCTGAACTAATCTTGCTTGCAGTTTGGCTGACGGTCTCAGTTAGCAGGTATGTGAAGTGGATTTTTGTTGACAGAACGACAGTCTTTTGTTCATGGCATCATTAATCTCTCATTTAAAACTCTCTGATTTACTCTGTTCAACAGTTAATTGAAAATAGCTTCTCAGTTGGTGATAGAATATTTTTATTAGATTTTATTTGGCAGAACTGTGACGCATAGTTGTTCTCTTTAGCTGGAATCTGAAATAGTAAATTATACATCAAAAATGAAGTGATCAAGTTCTAAGTAATGTTACTTTAAATTTTTCTCATTTAACCATTGTGGTTTAAAGGTGTACTGAAGACTTAACTGAAGACTTAACCTAACTGAAGTAGGAAATATGTGAATTAGATTAAAAACAAAACAAAACAAACAAACAAACAAAACTTTTCATCAAAAAATCTGTCACATTCAAGAGACAAATCTCAGTTTTGATCTTTCATCAAGTACTGGTTATCAGTTCAAGTTGATATTTACAGTACTCGTTACTTCACCAGGCATTTTGTGGAAAATAATTGGCTGCATTTTCAGTGAACTAAATGACTTAATTGAGATGACATTCCATATTTCAGCAGTATTTCTGTGTTAAATATTTGTCTTCATAAAGGATGTTCCAGTCAATCCAGAAGCACATCCATGACCACTTACTTGAACACAGGACCCGACAGACAAGACTTGTCACCAAAGATGGTCACTGCAACATTGAGTTTGGCAATATTGATTATTCAAGGAACTTCGCCTTCCTTAGGGACTTTTGGAACACATTTATAGAGGTGCGCTGGCGCTTCGTGATATTCTTCTTTGCCGCGGCCTTTTTAGGAAGCTGGTTCTTTTTCGGACTGCTGTGGTACTCAATCGCCAGAGGAAATGGGGACCTGGAAAGTCAAAATTCGACCAGTGACCACATTAAGTGTATAGACAATATCAATGGACTGACCACTGCATTCCTGTACTCGCTGGAGACGCAGACGACGATTGGATATGGAGGACGAGCTCTCACTGGACACTGTGCAGGCACAGTTGCTCTTCTCGTCATCCAGTCGCTCATAGGTGCAATTATTAATTGTTTCATGTGTGGACTCATTTTGGCTAAATTATCTCTCCCTAAGAGAAGAGCCAAAACAATTACCTTCAGTGAGACGGCAGTTATTTGTCTGAGGAAGGGAAATCTATGCCTCCAGGTAAGAGTGGCTAACTTACGGAGGACGTTGCTGATTGGAAGCCAAATCTACGGCAAGCTGCTGAGGAATTCTGTCTCGCCGGAGGGAGAAAGCATCGTTGTGGAACAGGAAAATATTGATTTTTCGGTGGACGCAGGCAAGGATAACCTCTTTTTTGTCTGCCCAGTAACGCTGTACCATGTCATTGACAAGTCCAGCCCCTTCTCTGAAATGGCTGCTGACACCTTACGCCAGCAGGAGTTTGAGCTCGTGGTCTTCCTTGACGGCACGGTTGAATCAACCAGCTCGGCCTGTCAGGTGCGAACATCCTACATTCCGAGGGAGATTCAGTGGGGATACAAATTTGCTCCCATTGTCTCACGCACCAGCGGGGGCAAGTACCACGTCGATTTTTCTAACTTCTCCAAGACGGAGCCTGTGGACACCCCTCACTGTATCTGCTGCTTCCAAAAAGAAACATCTTGTAGCCTCAGCCTCTGTCAACGTGGACAGCAGGGCATTGATAACCTTGGATTTGAGGTGATCAACCTTCAAGACTCCATGGACATTACCGAGATGTAATTGACAAACTGCAAGGCACTGAATATGGTTACTGTCTCAGTCTTTGTAATTTTGGCTCATCTGAGAATGGCCAACATTACCATGTGGTTCTGCACTCATTCTGAACCATGAGTTATGAGACTCTAATACGAAAATTTCCCCCCCAAAACTGTAAAAGAGTGTTAGCAGAAAAAAAAGCAGGAGCAGTCTTCTGGAAGGTTAGCTAAGCTGGCGAAACTGCTCAACGTGAGGTGTTGTTTGAATGTTGTGTCACTAACCAGAAAGGTGTTAAGGTACAGGACAACCAGCTTTATTTACACGTTCACGGAAAAGCAGGATTGGGAGAGATATTCACTGGCTTTCCATATTGTAATTTAAAACCAGCCAAGAAATCAGAGAAGTAAACAACATACAGCTTTAGCTGTGAATGACCATGTTACTGTCTATGACAAATATTTTGCTTGCTGTTGTCATACTTAAATGGGACCGTAAAAAGCTGGATATTGTCCATGTCTCAATGCTCTGTTAAGAGTACCCCAACAAGGGAAAACCGTGAAGTCATTTCCTGCAATGCATGCATGGCTCAGCCAGAACATTGGGAATATCCTCAAGAGGATTATCAAACTCCACGTTAATTAAATTCTTCAGGGCTAAAGCTGTAGCACTGACTAAAGAGGTTCTTTTAGCACTGATGTTGCAAAATTAATGTGACCTCTCACTGTATATATATTTTTTTCCATGCTGTTTATCTGAGATAGCAGCTTCTAAAAATGACTTATGACTGATATGACAAACTAAGACAATTCTTTTTTTTTTAAATGAGGCCTATGTTATGATTGACTGAATAAGACTAAAATACTTTTTATTAGATTGTTGTTGTTGTGCAGTTTTTGTTTTTTTTTTTTAAGCGATGCATTGCTATTTTAAGTAAGTCATTAACATGACAAATAAAAATGAGATTATTATATAGATATGGCAGCTACCGTTTGTACTTGTGATATGAACATGAACTGTTTTACTTGAGATAGAGCTTCTGGTTTTAATGAATGGTAATTAGTTGTGTAGGTGAATTACAGATATCAACTAAGAACTATCATAATCACTAAATTTGTTCTCTTATGAAGCAGTCTAACTGAAATCGTTCAGTCAGCTTGACAGTTCAGTCTACTGTCTAAACCAGGGGTGGGCAAATCCAGTCCTGGAGGGCCGGTGTCCTGCAGGTTTTTGTTTTCACCTCTTAGCTACCTGTTGATTTTCACTTTAAAAACAGGTGTGCGTGCTCTTCAGCCAATCAGAGACTGTATTTAGTTGGTCGACAAGAAAAACAGCAGGACCATGGCCCTCCAGGACCGGATTTGCCCACCCCTGGTCTAAACCAATCTTCATACTGACTTTGTCCCCATTAGTCCTGATGCCTAAATCAGTTAAAGCATGCATTAGATGCCTTTGCATCTGATCATTCTGGTAGAAGGTGGGAAGAGTGGGTTGGAGGGTTCTTGCACTAAAGAGAATATCGCTGTGGTTGGTATTTCTCCATAAATGGTACAACACTATTTCCCTCTAGTGGTAATAATGTGTAACACACTAGAACATCGAGCCTGTCCATGACTTGAACGTTATCTGCAAAAGTAATCTCCATGAAAAGGAACTCAGACCTTTGTGGTCAGTTTTTAATGGCGGGAGGAGGGAATTATTAATCCTTAATGCACTGGCAAGGCTGCTCCTGTATATGCTAAGTTAAATGAGAGTTCCTCCACTTCACAGAAACGTTTGGCAAGCATTGTTATGCAGCTTGTAATGACTCAGCATGTCAGACTGTCAGTTAACAGTTAACAGTTAGAAACATGACAGATCTAATGTATAGGTATCATATCTTCAGTCAAATTCAGTCTTGTCGTGGAGGTTGTGTATTATAGTCTAGAGCCAGGGTGTCAAAATCCAGCCCTGGAAGGCCATGACTGAGTTCAATACTATACTCAAGTGCAGTGTGCTAGTGCTATGCACAAGGTTTATGATCCTGTATGTAATCAAAGGGTTAGAATCAGCATCCATCAGATTTCCAGGGCTACCAGCATTATTCAATAGCAAGTGGTATTGATTAAAAAAAGCACTTTCATGGATGTTGACTGGTATAAGTTTGATGGGAAAGAGTAATTGCAATACTGTGTGTACAACGTTATGAGATGTAGGCAGTGACACTATGAATGACAAGGCAACAATTCAGAGACTCCCAAGTTAGAACAAAACAGAGACGTGCCTTGAGTGACCATACCAGACACGGAACTGTTGTCTGACTTTTGAACTTCTTGCTCTCTCCTGTGATGTGAGACTGATGTCCGGATCTCTCCTACAGTTGTCCTATTCAAATGAATGACAATACGAATGATCAGAATGCTCCTTGAAACAACCCATCGGCATGACCCACTGTTGTCAGCCTCTCTATGGTGAGACAGCCTATCAGACAGAGCTGAATACACACTGACAATGATGGAGATGATTATGACAGGAGAGAGGGGGAGAGAGAGAGACAGACAGACAGACAGACAGACCAATGCAAAGTCATGGTTGGAGGAGAAGTTCAGGTGGACCTGTGCCACTGATATGCAAGAACAAACCCAGAACTTGTGTCCCTAATCTCTGAACCCTGATAAAGAAAAATTTCAAATTAGAAATAGTTGAATTATTTACCATGATGATGTATATATACTGTGTATTGTCACTTGAGTCACCTGTGAATTAGATGGGTCTGGTTTACTGGGGCTAAGTAGATAACAGAACCAGAAATAAAGCATGGGTTTTCTTGACTACTTTTTACATCTACAGGTACTATAGGTACCTTATTTGTGCAGCACATTTATAGTTAATACATAGCCTCATTAATGTTCATCGTGTTTTTTTAATATCTTTCAGAAATGTAAAAACTACATGTCTAAACAACCTGCTGGCAAATACATGAAGAAGGAGCATAATGTACCTTAGACCTCTCTGAATCTAATTAAACATATGAAATTCTTCAGCATTTTTACAGCGACGTTTGTCCTAGAGGACGAAAACATGAGCATCCAAATATGTTTTTTTTTTTTTTTGCGTTATAAATTATGACAAGCACCACAGTAAGGTTCACATTCAGAAGTTTTATATGAGTCAAACTTCAAAAACAACATTGTTCCACATCGGTTTATGAATATGTGACATGCCTCTGTAATGCTTCATTAAAATGCCACAAGGACGTGAGTAAATTACCTCCCTTTTTCCCCACTGGCTTTCCATTGCCACAGGTGCACTGCAAAAAAATATTTCCCAACAGTGCTGAAGTCGGAGCTGTGCCTTTGGGCACTAAACATAACCTGCGCACACATTCAAGAGCTTAACTGTAAAAAGAGGAGCTAAACACACCACAGAGGAAAAGTAAAGTCTGTAAAAAGCGCAGTGACTCGATCTGCTGTCGTCATCTCTCAAATGACCGGTTTAGGTGTAGAGCGACATTTGGGCGATGTCTCATCTTGTTCAAGTGAAACATCTTGTTAAAGTCACACAAAGAGACCGTAGCGAGTCTTTAAACTTGGTTTTATACAGCTGAACTGAACAGGAAGAAGAAAAAAAAAAGACAGAACAAAGGAGATGGAGAGAATGTTGAATGTTCAAGTACATGGTGTGTGGGAGCAGAGAGAACTGTGGTGCTTGACCCAAGTTCACACTCATAAGCATAATTCTTACTTGATTCTCTGTTTCCAGCTCCACATTCCTCATTGATCAATGGGTCCTTTCGACCGCTCTCTCCTGTTTCGCTGCTGCCAATTTCACTAAAATCCCAAACACAGACTTTTAATTTATCAAACCAGAGGCACTGGTATCCTGTAGGTCTATTAGATTACTATGCCATCCATCTGTCTCTCTATTTGCATAATACTTTATCCGCCAGAGAATTTTCTTTTTTGGACGGTCTGAACTAAACTCTCCTGGTATTCATCGCTATGTGGTTTCTCTTTTTTTTTTTTTCTTTTCCTTTCTTTTTTTTTTTTTAAACTTGCTGATGTGTATGCATTGCTGTGCCTTTGCATATTTTTGTATTGTTTTCAATCACACTAATTTTGCTAATAACAGCAAAAAAAAAAAAAAAAAAAAAGAAAGAAATCCCAATTCTGCCACCTTGCATTTCGCTGTGAGAATTTGCAGAGGCAACAAAAGCAGTAGTGGGCCTGATTTCAAATGTTCACACTTAATTATATTTTGTGGTTCAGCTTTCGCATACAAATGAACACAGTTAAATTGTAGATGCGCTGTTTCAATTGAATATTCATAAACAATGGAAATATACACACTCAATGTGTTTTTGGAAAACATTGTGTTGCTTTCACGTATCACAACAAACATGCCAATTGAAAAGAGATTCATTGGTAATGCAGTGCTATATCTGTGGTTGGTCTCTCTTGTGGACAGCTTAACAGCTCCAGGTAAATATGCTGTTAAACCGAAAGCAGTCATTTGCTCATGCTGCCTTGCTTATATCAGCCCGAAAAAGGGCTATTGGGTACTATTCTTTTTTAGTTTTGTTTGTATTTTGTTTGAATAAAAAGTTAAACGTCTCTGCCTAATATTGTAATGGGATAGACTGTACATAAATAGTACCAGAATAATAGTAGAAGTGTTTTGTTACATAGTGACCATACATGCATTTACAAGGACAATATTCAAAATAAGAATAGCTGAATAACATCTTTTCAATCTTGGCATTTTGTGTCTGTGTAGATTCACGTGCCTCGCTCAATGTTCCTCAAGCAATCAGTTTCAAGTAATCATTTTTATTGACAATAAATACACAATGGAAGTTTTTGCAAAGGTTTTGTTAGTTTTACACGACCTTTTAAACATAGTTTACGTGGGGAGAAACAAATACAAGAACAAGGACAGTTTCAAGGACAGAGACGGGGTAGGCTGCATGATGAAGTGTGCATTATTATCTTAGGAGCATGAGAACACAATATTTCCCCCTTTATAATTACATTAATGTATTACTCTTCATGAATGGGACTGGAAAGAAATATCTTTCAGGTGTGCCTCCCGAATATTATTCACATTTCACATTTTCTATTTTAACCCCAATTGAACTCTCAGTATCCATCTAAAGGACAGAGTGTGCATACTGTCAATGACAGATGAAACCTGATTTAAATAACTTTTATTAGTTTTTCACACACAGATATTTGAGTGGAAACTGTGAGACACTCACATGACTGTAGGGGGAGAAGGAGGGCACATTGTAAAAATGAAGAGGAATGACGTGATGATTCATAATTTAACAAAACACTACACTTTTTTCTTAAAAAACAAAAGATAGTAGCTACATTTTAAATTAATATTATTTTATTTATAGCTTAATACATTGGCTAGCAGATGTAAATCAAACTTTATCAAAGACAAAAACGTGAGGCAAAGACTGGTGAAAGGGAGAAGATTGCAAGGTTGTAGCAAAGTCTCTACCTAATGTCGAAATGAAAATAATTTTGAAGATTTTTTGGGTGGGTGGGTGGGGGGGGGGGGTCATTCTTTGTTAGAAGAGTGAGCAGCTCAGCTTATCTGTCTGACGACATTTTAGAAGTTTCAGGAAGGTCTCCATCTTGTGTACGTCTTTCTTGAAACAAGAGAGCAGCACATAGTCTCTCAGCACAGATTCGACCATATCAGGAGGCACAAGGACACCGGTCAGGCTCTCATTGTCTTCTATCTGCATACTACCTTCATTCAGCATCTGAATAATAAGTGAGGAAAAAACAGTTTTGGTGAAAAATAGTGCCTTAGATTAGTTGTTTTCAATCTCTTCCTTAAAGTGCCCCGTCATACAGAGTGCGAATTATACAATAACAACTGGGGGGGGGGGGGGGGGGGTGTCAGGTTTTTCTCCAGGGCTATACAGCATAGGACATATAAATGTTTCAACACCCCCCCCCCCTCGAACTCTTTTGGGGGGGGGGGGCCCAAGTCTTAATTAGGGGGTGTCAGACTCCCCCCAATCCCCCCCATAATTCGAGCCCTGCCATCATACATATTGTTGGTCTCGGCCAGTATTGGTGCAGGCCAATCAGCAAATCATCAGACCTTTTGCTGATTGGTTCAGTTGCACCAGTGCAGGATGTGCAGGTTGGGTGCTCTCAAGGAATGGATTTAGAAACATTGTCTTTGTTTGTCAGCACAGTGGATCTAATATAGGGTTAAATACAGGATAACAACTAGAGATGACAACAATGTGAGCTTTTCATTAATGAAAACCTTCAGAAAAAAAAAAAATCCAACATACTTTTCGAATGAGGACTAACACTCCTTGTTCTAGATTCATGAGTTTGGTTGACATCCATTTAGTCTTGTTGAGAAGGGCATTTGGTGCGTTGTCGTAACGATCTAGAGAAGACTGCAGGTCGATCAGAGGATCAATCCAGAATTGAACCAAGATCAATACTGAGTGAAGGAGCCATTTGTCCTGCAAATATCACAACAAAAAAACATATGTTTTAGTTAAATGTACTTTGAGCATTTTGAACAGGCCTTTTAGCATCATTCAGAGGATCAGAACTTCACAACAAGATACACGAACACCATTTATCTCTTGAACTTACAGAGATTTGCTGGATTTCACTTTTAGACGTTGGAATGGGTATGATTTTGGAGGTGCACATGTGTCCTCCTCTGGTTTGTGGTGCGAGCATCGTGAGTGGAATGAACATCTCCTCCTACAAACATCAAAAGATTCCAGCATTAAAAACCTCAGCATTAACAGTGATTAACAAACCTGGGCACTTTATGAGGACATGATTTGTATTCTAACCCACATCTATTGATTTCTTGCTATATCCACTCAACAGCTTGAGATTAATGACCTTCCTGGAGTCAGTAAGATTCCAAGTCTTCTACAGAACAAAAGTTAATAATACACTCTTATTCTTGAGACAAGAAAGAAAAAGACCTGCATGAAATGTGTGCAGTTCAATATCTCGCAGCAAGCAGGACAAAAACAAAAATTAACGAACAAACAATGTTGAATCCTTAAATTTTCTGTGTAATGCCTTTGGAGTCAACTGAGTTCATAGAGTCAAATGACTTTGGAAATCTGTGTTTCTATAATGATCTTACATCACACCCATTATGTCTCTGTACTCACAAAAAGCATCCTGGACTCCTCGGAGACCCGGTAAATGAGTTCAGCATGCTGGATGGCTCTGTCCAGAAGCTTTTCCACAGAGATAGTGCAGCGCATGCTTCCAGGTTCCTTATCTGCACATTCCAAAGCGGAGCCCATAATTCCATGGAGGGACCATACTAAGAGTCCAACAACCCATCCCTGTGGAGCTTAAAACAACCAGAACACAAATTAGAACTGTTAGGCCTTCCAATTTCTCTTTTTATTTTTTTAGCGTACCTTCAAATTTTCTTTCTTACTGATGATGGAGCAAATCAAAGATTTGCTCAAATTCACTTCAAGCAGACATGGGGACATACTATGTACACTGTGTCTAAAATTTATGTCTGGATTTGTTATTCATTTTAGATCTTTTAAAATGAGATATTCCTATATCATAGACCTTTTTTTTTTGGGAAAAGTTGCAATACCTTTAGTCTTGTTCATTACGCTGAATTGGAAGAGAAGGCTTTTCTGGTCCACCTGCTGTTGTCTGTCGATTGGTCCCAACAACCTATATATACTCCTGAAAACCCATGAATGAATCAAGAGGTTTTTGAAGTTTCAGCGGAAGTAAGGGTAAGTTGATATTTCCAGTCAACAATTTCGTCAAACATTTTTATGCATCGTTTTCTTTTCTTTTCTTTTTCTTTTTTCTTTTGAAGCAACCATGGTTAACAGTGCCAGCTGATATTTTAATTACTTTTGATATCTCAATTTAACTCAGTTTAATAAAGGATTTCATTCTACAAAAACAGATGTGGTTGGAGGCATATACACCAATTGGAGCAGTTCATTTTTCTCTCTTTCCTTTTTATGATTGAATCTGTGTTGCTTAAGGAATTGCTCAGAAAACAAATGTCAAAATAATATAACTTGAAGAATAAAAATTTCCTTCTGTTGATCATGGTCAAAACTGTTGAATGTGACGGCAGTTTTCTATGACAAGAATTTCCTTTTTGTATTTTCATATGGCATGTCATAGTCAACAGAGTCTGTGAGAAAACATAGGCCACGAGTTCTTTTTAAAAAGAATTAAAATGTTAGCTTTTCATCATTTTTTCTTACAATTTTCTCCTCATCTTCTCTTCTTCATAGTCTTTTTTTTTCTTGAATGAAACAATATAATATGTTTTTTATGATACTGCTGAACTAATGCGCTAAACTATCATAGTGTATTTTCTTGTTTTCATTTGAAATGTTTTTTTTTGTTTTTTTCTCGATTGTTCCCTCGTCATTGTTTCCTGTTTGACTCACGTGTGGCAGGTTGAAACACCAGGTGCTGTTTCATGGTGTTTAAGTTCCTCCGGAGATTCTGTGTCTTTGTTCTTTCCACTGACCTTTGGGTTACCTTTACTCTGTGACGTCATGAAGCAGAAGAAATAGATGAATACTCAGAGGCTCTTCCTTTCCCCTGAAGATGTGCATGGACGGGAAAACTTTGTCGGGGACAGTCGAAAGCAGTTCTCAAAAGAATCTGCGTTTAAGGTTTCATACCCTAGCAGTAATTTCTCGGAAACCATTTCATTTCAGAGGAGTTACTGAGTTTGTGCATTCTGCCCTAACTGTAATTACAAAAATGAACTATTTCCCACAAACAAAATGAATGGATCAAAGATACAAATAAAAACATTCATGAATATTATGACTGGAAAACGTTTGCATTCTGAAAACAAATTGCTGAGCCTCTGTTAGTGTGATATATTTGAAAACTGCAACAGGAACAGAGCTAGATTTTTATAACTGTATTTTTAAGAACCAGAAGAGTAATAATTTCACAATAAGCAGTCACTAGTTTCCTCTGCAATCATAGCAGAGAGGTAAAGAGGGGGAAAGAAAGAATTAGACTTTTGGGTTCTCTTCTGTAGACTTATTCATCTGAAACCACAAAGGGACACTGGGATCTTAATTCTATGCATTCTCTCTCTTTATTCTCACCTTAGTGTTAGTTAGGGGAGCTATCAACCAATGGATCAGCAGACAAATTTAATGTTAACTAACTCTGGGTCTCAGCTAGAATCAGAGAGTAAGTGAGAGAGAGAGGGAGAGAGAGAGAGAGAGAGAAGTGATCAGTGGCGTCTTTACTATTATCCGACCTTGCTCCTGCAGAGATAACAAGAATATGGATGAGATTGTTCACCTCAGAAAATCTTTCTCCCTTTTAGTGCTACACTTTTTCCTCTTCAGAAGAATCCTGCAGGACAGCTAATCAGGAGAATGAAACCACTTCCAAAGCCCAACAGTCAGACAAAGACCTCAAACACAAATACCCAAATTACTGGGGAAATATTACAGATGTTCTAGGAAGACACATTACAGATATGAGTGTATGTGTGTGTGTGTGTGTGTGTGTGTGTGTTTGTCTGTGTTTTTTCCTCCTTCAATCAAGGCATACATGAAACTGTCAAAATAACCTAACATTTGAATACGTTAAGGATACAAAAAAGATGGAAAGTCTGTGCTATCACACAGGTGCAGCTGTACAGTTAACTAAGCCATTAACATATCATGCTGCTAGAGCCGTGTATAAAAATACTGTCCAGGCTAAGACAGCTGAACCCACTGCTGTTTCATGAATTTAGGGCACATGCCAGTCAGCTGAACTGAGCCATTCCGAGAAGAGTTGGCGACTTGGATTACTTCCCTGAAAACTGATAGAAACCATAACCAAAACCGTTTAATGTTGGGAAAGGTGCCAGCCATTGGAAGGGTAGTTACTTTTATAAAACTCCTGAACTTTCGCTGAACCTTTATCACGCTGACAAGCAAAATGGATGTTATTTTGAAAAAAGGAGCATTTCTCAAACAAAGAGAGAGAGAGAGAGAGAGAGAGAGAGAGAAAGAGAGAGCGTAATCACTGTAGACACTCAAAAGTGGTACATCAGAAAGGTTGATAAAAAGCAACTTCCCCAGCTGAATATTGAACTATAAATTCCATTGTTCCAGCTAAATGTTACGTTTGATGTCATGCCTTTTGCAACATCACTAAAAATGCACATTTATGAGTAAAATCATCACTGCAAAGAGCGCAGAGTCCCAGTCTTCTGAGCAGTTACGAATCATCACGTCATCAAATGACTCATCGTTTACCCTCTTCCCAACCAGCAGGCCAGTGCATCTGTGGTAGACTATTGGCCCAAGTGCTTGTTTCCTGCAGTGAAGAGTTCTGGAGGCTGTCTGTGGGGTGCATAATCCTGGCATGCTTTATGTTCTTTATTCCCATAGAAAGTAAGGTAAACACCAATGAATACCAAGTCATTCTGTATAATCACCACCTGATGGTGATACATTTCAATACTGAGGGGAGTTGTGCAATTCAGAAAGACATTATCAATGAATGGTTTACTGAGCATGAAAGTGGTTTAATTCATGTACCATGCCTGTCTGAGTCACTGTATCTCAATACAACCAAACACTTATGGAGGATTCTAGAGGAACACTAAAGGTAAAACACTAACTGATGGAATTATTTAAGAGAGATTGATGCCACATCCGTCCAGCAGATTTTCTTACTCTTATAGCAGCTATGCCAAGGTAAACAGAGCCAGTTTGGCAGCTCATAGTGTCTTTGTGTAAGATGATATCTCCCTTGTTTTGGTACTTACCTGAACACGGTTGGATGCCTTTTAGAGGAATGACAACTTGGATAGCCTTTAAATATCCAGTTTTTCCTGGAAGTAACAACAGATGCACAGCTCATGCATATCAGAACTTACAGCACTGTCATGTAATGTTTATTTATTTATTCTTTTACAATTTAACTAATATAAGAAAAACATCTTTAAAAAGAAAAAAACTTTTTTCTCTGAATTTTTCATAGTGTATCCTTCAAATGAAGTTAGAAACAAATCAAGACAAACAAATAAAAACCTTTATAACCAGCTTGGTCAGAAAACTTCTCCAGCAGAAGTTGGCAATTGTGACTTCCCTGATAAGTCAGTGTACCATGGCATGGTATAATTTAGAACCATATTTGTACTTCAGACACTAATACACAGTTCTGCCATTGTGTGCGTATGTTTAAATAGAGAATTAAGAGAAGACATGCTACTGCTGGTTCCTCAAGATCCTCTTAAGTGTATGGGGAAATCCCAGAGCTCCAACATGTTTGTCTTTGCGTAGTGAATGTGTATGAATATACTCTCACAGTGGGCGTAACATTTAGAAATGTTCATGAACACATTCAAATTTTCCTCAGATTTGACAGGTATGTTATGTCGGGTCAAAGTCCTCATACAATGCTCCTTCCATAGCCAAGAGACCCGGAACTGAAATAACACAGACAAACATAAACCAGTACTTTTTATTTACGGTGAAAACATTGCAGATGAATAATGGATCAAATCTAGCACTGTCCTGTGAAAACAATGGCAGTAGACTTAAAATGTAATGTTGCATTAAGCTTGACAATGCCATTCTCCTCCGTTTAATGTAAAAAAGTTTACTGTGCTATTTTAAACAGCAAAAAATGATTGACAGGGCAGTAATAAATCAAGGGTTGGTTAGCTGGCCTATGTAATCCTGTAGAATAATAAAGAGCATCAGCACTGCTGAGCCTGAGGGCCTGTGGGTATTCTGGACTAACAGTGGCATGCAGTTTCCATGCCAATGTGTCTGCTCCACAGCATTGGAAATAATGCCACTGATGGAGCTGGAGCAAGTAAAAGAAAGAATGAGAGAGGGAGAGAGAGAGAGAGAGAGAGAAATGCCCTGCAGGAATGCCTAGGGAAGGGGAACACAAATAAGTTCCTCACCTTTGCTTGGCCTCGTCTCATTACCAAGCCACGTCATGCAGAGAGGAAATTCAATTAGCATGGCAGTCGCGCAGAAAGCCTCCCGTGTCTGTGACCGTCTGGACTCGGCTATACAACAAGGCAGCCAAAACAAACGCTCAACATTCAGAAAGGGGGTGAACCCAAAGGGGGCAGAGGTCACTCCGACTCGAGAAGCTGGAAGAGCTGTATTCCCTCTCCTGTGACACCCCACCTGCAATATGAGCAATGGCGCTCTGTTGTGAGGCTAATTCTTCCTTAAGGGTTCAAACCGCTGTGACCAAACACTGTGTAAAATACTTCACTTTAAAACAGGTAACTTTTTATGTGTGTCCTCGGGTTAGTTTCACTGTGATCGATGGATGTCCGGTCAAATACATTATTGTATGTTCAGTCGTGTAATTCTTACAAGACTTTTATTTATTTATTTATTATTTTTGAAATATTTTTTTATTATGAGATTATTTAGTAAACGAATGATGAAGATTAGATTATTATTTTAGTGGAGTTCACACGTCTGTATGTACAAAAACATCTACAAAAACTGTCAGTGATGGTAGTGGTTGTGTACCTTAAAAACGTGCATGGTTAGTCATTAATGAGATATACTACTTTATCTGATTAATACTGTGAGGCTGTGGTGATCAAATACTTTTGAATTAGATATCCGAGTGCATAAGGAGATGAGAGCAGCTATTCTGAGCTCTCTTAGGTATTAACTCGTATCTGTTGACAGACTGTACTCTATAAAGCACAGTGGAGCTGTCCATGGTTCTGAATTGTATTACAGTTTCTACTCCAATAAGTCAAGGCATTCTTTAGTCTCAGAGGATATATGCATGTTCGTTGTCACAGTGATACAAGCCCATCTTTCCATCTTGGGAAAATGTAGGGAATGTAATGTGACTGAATGCTCAAATCACTGGGATGGGAATATCTGATGGCATCCAGCAGTCGTGTCAGACCCTTGAGAGATATGTTATCTCAGCTATGACCTTGAAGTCTCTCTGTAATACAGTCACAGTGTGAAACGGTTGTATATAACAGCTGAAAGATTTAGAATACAATAAAACTGCCAAAGCTAAAAATCAGCTTCAATTGAGCAGAAATTAATCTGCAGTAGTAGAAATAGTGCCGTAGATTTGCAATAAAGTCGGTCGGACAATGGAAATAAATCCATCCATGAGATTGTCTCAAACAATGTGAAGCAGAAATCTTAAGCCATCAAGCCCTGAGATATACCTCCTGTGTACTGCTTAACAGTTTATAGTTTCATTTAATCCCGCACACTAGGTGGCAGTCTAGCACTGGCGTGTTTTACAAAGAAGAAGAAGAAGAAGACACGACATAGCTGCTCGTTTTATTTGGTTGTTTAGTTGTCCTATTCATAATGACAAAGATACAGTGACCAATAACAATAAAAAACAAGACAAGACAAAACAACACAAAGCAAACAAAGCCAAACAAACAAACAAAAAACACAGCCTGATGAGCGACAATGAATGTGGCCTCATCTGAGTTTAAATGCACTTTCATATCTTTCGCTGAGCTTATATCATTGTCATCCTATTTAACCTACCCTGGAGTGTCTGTTATCTTTCTTTCCCTGGTTCTCTGTTGAATTCTGTGAGTCAAATTATTTTTGGTATGTGTGGCATTGGCTTCCTAGTAAAATGAAAGGTTAATACAACTTATACAGCTAACTGGTACAGAAATACCAAACAGGCAAGTAAGACTAGATCATTTTGAAACCCCTCACCTCACCCCACCCACAAAGCAAATAAATGTATGAAAGCACTCCTCATTCTCCCCTTTCCATCTTGCCATCCAGTTTTCTGTTCATGTCTGTACTTTGTAGTTGAAAGAGGTCCTTTAAAAAAAAAAAAAAAATGCCATGAGATGACAATCTCCTTGAGTGCATCCAAGAACGAGGAGAACTTTTCTCTTCGTTTTATCAGAACCAGGTGGATGCTGCTCAAACAGTACCAGTCACCATTTCCTTTATGCAAGCTAATTTCCCAAGTGATCCTATCCATTCTCTATTCACACATCCCTCCAAATCATCTGCAGGTGCGTCTCTCCCCGAGACTGACTACGATTGCAAGTAGCTCTCCAGTATTTAGGGGCGATAGCATTTTCCATGTTGTGCTTCATTGCAGTCGTTTGTAAATTTCAAGAGCTTTTCATCAACTGCGTTTCAGTCCCACCGTTATGACTGAAGAAGAAAAATCTGAGAGAGATCTTTTAGCGAAGTTGGCCTTTATTTGGAGATGAAGCCAAGTGCTAATTCTAAAGCTATGAGGTGAGAATGACGAGAACTAAGACCACCGACCTTGAATGAACACTATTACTGAGGAACACTGTTTGTGTATTTCTATATTTTATGTGTGGTCATTTAGAGCAGAGGCTGAAGCCATCACAGAAAAGGTTTTAATGCATGGAGAGGCATCATAGTCCATGTGCTGTTTTCTAATTGTTTGACCCTGTCAAACTTCCATTGCATCTTAAGAAATTCTTCACAAGATGACTGCACTGAACATTATAAAACTACTGCTGAAGTTCCCAAGCAAAACATATGAACCCTTAAAGAACTAAACGGATATACAACAAGTTATTTCATCTGCTTTACATTTCACATAAAAATCCATATTTTCCTGATCACATTCACGGTTTAGCAAACAGGAAACAACAACAACAACAACAACAACAAAAACACTTAGCACAGAGGAGAGTAGAGCTCAGGGACTGATATTACATTTTCCAACCTGTAATTTCACTCAAATTACGGCTACAAACAACTGTATATTGTTGCCAAGAATGGCAAAAACCAGCAGGGGTACTATTGTGTTTGCATTATCCGTGATTTTGAACTGCTACTGAGATAACTCCCTGAAGAGGAAAAAGCCTTTAAAAATATCTGTGATTTCTGAGTGCCGTGGCTTTCAGCAGTATCCAAATTCCACTAAAATCGCACAAGATCTAAAACTGTGCTTCCCGCTAGTTCACTGCAAATTGGTTAATACTGACTACTGACTTTATTCATTCAGAAGAGATATAATAATTAAGTCATTAGTAGCCAAAACACAGGGATAAAAAAATCACCCCTAGTGAATAACCTTCACAAAGAGAAAAATGTCTGTAAACAGTTGTAAATCCTCTTCATGCCAGAACGCAGTAAAACAGAGAGAGAAATAAAAAAAAAGAAACAAAAAACTGTGAAATAAACAGTTCAGCATTCATCACACACACACGCACACGCACACACACACCCACACACACACACACACGTACACGCACACACGCACACACACGCACACACACGCACACACACACACACACACGCACACACACACCCACACACACACACACACGTACACACACACACGCACACACACACGCACACACACACACACACGCACACACGCGCACACATGCACACGCACGCCGCACACACTCACACACATACACACACACACACACACACACACACACACACACACACCTGACATGTGAAAATTCACACAGAGCAATAGTCATCAATTATCACAATTCATCAAATTAATAGGCTGTGTTTGAGTAATTGGATGGAAATAAAACAGAGCAATAGCACCACATCATTAGGCAGTTTAATATTCTCTTGAACAAAGAGAAAATCAAGGCACTGCAGTGTTCATTAAACACACACAAACCTTTGATGATGGTTCCGCTTACACATATATGATGAGAAATGGATTTTTCACTGTCTACGAAAAAAAAAAAAAGTATTAATAAGGTAAGACAGTCAAAGATCAAGGATATCAAAGGGAAAAAGAATCATTTATGCCCTACAGTCATTCCTCTATGTTGTGAGGACTGTTTAAAAACCACTTTTACATTATGTTCTCTTTTATCCACAACTGCCTGAACATTCCGTCTCATTGGAGAGGTGATTTTTTTGCTCTCACTTTCTTCTGACAGTCTTTATGAATGTGAAGTTGAATTAGACACAGAGTTCTCAGAGTAGCAGAGCATATTCTCAGTATTCCTGAGTGAGACAGTAGAGATTTCTGTAAAGGAACTAAATCTATTTTATCAAGACAAAAATGACCAGAACTGCCATCCTAACCCTTTGTTGTTTGTGTTTCTTTGGAAGAAACGAGAACAGTTATAAATTGGTGGAAAGGCTGAAAGCTTTTGAAGGACATATTGAAAATAATGAAATAAAATAGTGGAACAGTGCTACTCTTAAGGTTTCTCATTTTATTGATTCTGAAAATGGTTAGAGAGCGATTGTCCTGGATCAACAATGCTGCCTTTTCTACAAGGTCTAAATCATACATCATGCAAACCAGAGGAATATTTACCAAGCTCAGAACCTACAAGGAAAATTCAGTTGGTTTTTCTCTTGCAAGTACAGGTATGGTGATAAAAGCTAATTACTTCTAACTGTTCCATTTGAGTACTTAGTGAAACTGTCTCTTTGCTCAGACGAAGCCACAAAAATAAGTAGTCAGTTGAGAAGACAAGGTATCTTTACTGAAATCTAATTGGTAGTTTAGTCTCTTAACTGTTTCATCATCTTGAGTTTTGACACAAAAATGACTGAGAATAAAAAAAAAAAAAAAAGAAAACCTGCTTGCACTTTTCAGTAGTTTATTGCAACATATTACTAACATTGGTAAATTAATAAATAAATACACAAATATATAATTAAAACTCTGGGAGTTCATGGGGGCACAGTATCGTCATAAATTTTTCCGCCTTTTTCAAAAAAAAAAAAAACCGAGAGAAGAAAGGCCTGATGGATGTTGGAAACTGTCTGACAAACACTGTCTATGGTTGCGCCCACAAGCACAAAACCCTGGAGGCTGCCTCAGAGAGACCCTGAAAAACACGATAGAAGTGTATGAATGCTTGACTTCTGAAGGCACGACACTGCTGTAGAACTTTATTTAGAATGCTCCAGAGAATCTTCTGGCATGATCTTTCAGCTCTCGTTGCCCCTCTTTGACTTCTTGTCTTTCTCGCCTACAGAGGCCACCGCTAGCCATATGTAACTTTAAGACAGCACGTACGGAGTCCTCAGACTTCTGTAGTGTTCTGTATCATGTTAAAAAAGATGCAGGAAAGATCAACAGAAAGTGATGGAGAAACCCTTTAAGATAAGCAAGTCCATATAATGAGTGGCATACAAAGCACTGTTTCGAAAATCGTGGAACCATAGAATGGTTGGAATGTATCAGATACCAAAATCGGTTTGGATTTCACTTCTTAAAAAAAAAAATCAGCAACCATTTCAAAATCCTAGTGTTTTGTATAATGTTCAAGAAGATGTAGGAATCAACAGAAAGTGAGAGGGAGCCTTTTCATACCAGCAAATCCATATAACAAGTACATAACAAGTGTGTATAAAGCACTGTATTAGCATTATGAAACCATAGAATCACTGGAATGTATCCAGGCCAGTTTGGATTTCAGTGTTTAATAAAGAAATCAGTAACCATTGAAAAATCCTTCTCACCATTTGGCCCAGATACATTATAATTTTTTTTCTTTTTTTTTTTTTTGTTTTGTTTTGTTTTGAGGAACATGTGGACACGGTCTCCCCCACATCTTTCAAACAATCCAAACCATTTAAGTTGTATCTCATTCGAATCCACCTGCTGAAACCTGAGCACCCGAACACGGTAAACAACCACATATGGTTTCCTCTACCCAAGGGAGAAGCAGCAGACTCAGCCTGTCTACTCAGTTGTAGGACTGTCTTACTGCAGCATAACTTGTGCTACATTGCAGTAATTGCTGTCTCCGTCTCCCATTGCCAGATTCTCAGACTCCTCGGTCCCTCATCTCTCCTGTTTCCCTGTAGCTCTCCTCCTCTGTATTCCACATAGGCTCTATTTTCCTCCATCATCCCCTTCTCTCGAAAGGCCCTCTAGCAAAACTTACCGGTCCTCTCTGCTCACCAGTCTTCTCATTAGAAACAGTCCTAAAGAATCCAACACACGGTGAGTCAGTGTCCAGAGCTTACCCTGTGTGTTTCCCTGCACTGAACCGCAGAGCTCTGGAACACAGGGCTGGGTGGGAAGACATCCACCCAGAGAAAAGACAGACAGGGCAGGCCGACAGATACATCGATAAAGTCTGAAACACTTAGTGTCTTTCTCTCAATGCATTAAAACGACTTCCCAAGTGTGTTGTGGGATTGGAGAATATAGAATCAAGTCAGACTTATCACAGAGAGCACGAGGGAGGGGTCATCGTCTGACTATAGTCACATATAGAAATGAAGGGAGACAAGTGTAATGAAAGGGTGTCGTGTTTTGCACAGAATATAAATGCAAAAGACTTTTGGGAAACACGGATACAGACTGTGAATCCACTGTCAGTGCAAATGTAAATTGTGATATATGTTCATCTTTCACGACTGAGACACACGCGGCGGTAAATTACATCATTGATGGCGTCCAAAAAAAAAAAAGGCAAAAGAAAGACTTCCAATGATTATATTAATTCTTCTTATAAAATTGCTTACGGTCCCAGTTCCTATCACACAGAGTGAAAGTATCATGAGGCTGCATGAGCATTAGACTCACCTCTTTGAATTCTGTTAGATCATACCTCAGTATTTTCAAAGGACAGCAACAATATGGAGCCACTTCTTTTCCATCTCTTTCCTCCTCTCAACTTTCAAGTCACTCAGCTAATTCCTCGGCTTAGCCGTACCTACCCCGAGGAGCAACTGAAGTATTCAATATGCACTCAATCCATTAGGAACTGAACTGCTTGCCTGAGCGCCAACAGTGAAGAGATTCAATTTCCATGGAGCTGAGGAAAAGTCTGAAGCCTTAGAATGAATACAATAACAAATTCCATGAAATTAATTATTAAAGATAGACGGAGGCAGTGGGGGACCACAAAAAGTCAATACAATGAATAAAACTATATCCCCTTTTCTGATATATATTGGAGCCTGCAGCCCCAAGAAGAAGAAGAAGAAAAAAAAAAAAGGCTGAAAAGAGTTCAAGAAAATTCCACATGAAAGCACAGTGACATATAGTCTCCTTTTTTTTTTCTATCTGGCAAATCTGCTCCCCATTCGCTGTCTCCATTTCAAGCGTTTGTTATTTACCTTGGGCTTGACAGGTTCTTGGAATACATTATTGCTTGGACATTTAATTTGTTTTTCCTTCCTATTAGAGCCTCTTTTCTATCATCATTTTTTTAAAAAATGTTGCATATTACTATAATTGGATTAAAGTTTTGCTTGCCTGGAACTTAAATGTATTGGTAGTGAGAAGACATTTTCATGCAGTGACAGGTAAATCTACGTGTTTGCGACTTTGTTCCTGCTATAGATGTTTGATTTATATTTTCTGATGTATTAGTCAAATTACCATTAGAAAACTGTACTAGGGGATGTTTTCTCAGACTATTTCAAGTAACCTGTGGACATAAGCGACCTTGCCAAATGGATGTGTTCCTCTTTTTCAATGTGAGGACAGAGAAACAATGCACCTAGGATCCTGATTCAAAAGCTTGTTGTCTTGGCAGCTCTGTTCAGAGGCCCAGCAGAGTGGAATAATCTCTGGAAATGGGAAAAAGGCTTGCTGGCTACACAATAACCATCACACACACACACACACACACACACACACACACACACGTACACATGTGCACACACACGAACACACACAGGAGGAACTGGGGTAAAGCAGTACATTTGAGGAAGAGGAACAAAAGGAGCACTGGAGACATAGTTAGAGCCAACAATGGAACAATGAGGAGAAGTGGGAGCAGTTCCAATACAGCGCAGGGCTCAAACCTACGGCTTATTCCGCTGGAGACTGTCAGATTGTTGCCTTTCTACAAAAAAAAAAGTGCAAGTCCAACTGCATACAGGCTGTAATATAAAGTACCAAGAATGACGTGTTTACCAGACTGATCAGCCTTAGTTTACCATTGCCTCCGCCACGTTGTTAACGGCGGATAATTAGGTTAACTCAACAGATTCTTGGCACACGTGTTGCGTCGGATTTTATACATTCTAGGTTCGTTAGTGCCTGACAAAGGAAATGACATCTAAGGATGGATCCAGTGATTCACAGCAGATCTGCCTCTCCAGATGTTGTGATTGCGCATCCGAGCGCCTTCACAGGGACCTTGGAGGACCGGGCGGCCTCTTCTAACACATGCATGACAAAATAATCCGTGAAAAGGAAAAAGGCAGTATATCATGACTGTGCCATGATAAATGTTTACAAAAAAGAAGCTGTGCTGCACTTACGATGCTTTTCATGTGACAAAATTTAACTTGGTGTCCTCACAGAGAAAGGCACAAATTGTTTCCTTACATCAGTGGATTTTGATTTTTACAAACCTCTCTCTACATGCTTTGACAAGTTAAACTTTTCCTTGATGGTGAATCTTTACAGTATGGTCTGTATAGTAAGGTTGGCTGAGGTTGTCTGAGCCACAGCAACTTAGTCTAAATATTTCATGCATAGACGTGTGTAAAAAAAAAAAAAAAAAAAAAAAAAAAAAAGCAGTTATAGGCAGAGATTTGCATCTGCTTCCCAATGCAGCAGCATTACGACCAGAAAAGAGACAGCAATAGCACTTTTTAAGGCGACCTGCATTGTGCATTTACATTTACATTCATTCACTTAACTAGCATTTTTTTTCTCCAAAGCTGCTCACAGGTCGCTCTGCTCCGAGGCAAATATGAGATTAAGCGCAAAAGCAAACTGTCATAG